>NC_056731.1:679021369-679103869 GCF_019279795.1 Protopterus annectens
ATGTGTGTGTGTGTGTGTGTGTGTGTGTGTGTGTGAGAGAGAGAGAGAGAGAGAGAGAACTTCTGGCCTATTAGCTTTGCCACTCTCTTAGCTGGATTACCATCTGTTTTGATTAGAAGTGGTTCTCCTCCGAGTTACATCACCATGACCTTGAAATGGTGGAAAGCAGGAACTTAAGTGTTGTAAAAATTTTTCTAGATTAGCACCCTACTGACAATAACAGTGTTCTGAGATCTAAGATCCTTTTTGGACATGATAGCTCCATCTTATGCATTTCCCAGTCATCTTATTCTACATAAGCCATGGTTTGCTTCTGACCTCTTAGGACTTATGAGGGCAGTATGAAAGCACTTAGCATATACAAAGGCTGGCTATAGCAAGCATTGATCTTTCACAAAGAAGCAGCATTACTATATACAGAGATGTCTTCTGCAACCAGATGGATGCTTTTTGTGTGGTTAACAAACTGTGTAATCCATTCTGTCTCTATGACTCTCTGTAGAGCTCATTTCAGATGAATATGAATTAACCTTCGTTGCAGATAAGCTTCCTTTTTGACATCAGCTTTTCCTACTATGATAAGCTGTGGGAATTTGTTTAATGCTGTTCATGAGTGCTTCTTGGCAAAAGCCTGAGTTTTCATTGCTAGATTACTATGTTCTTATCTATCTGATCTCAAGGAAGTATCACTTGTGGTTTGAATCGATGGCCAGAGTGACTGAATATATGTCTTATATAGCCCTTCTTGATGTGTCTGTCCCAATCATCTATCAAATTTTCTCTTTTCCCTTATATAATTGGGTCTCTTCATCTTTAAGAATTGAGAGGGCCCAGTTTTAAAGAATTCTACTTTTGATCATCATCATCATCACCATCATCAGCCTCCTTTTCCCCATTTTTCTGCATGGGGTCAGGGTATCGTGTTAACTGTCACCAACTCTCTCGATTCAATGCCACACTCCTTCCTGCCTTTTTTAACACTCATGCCTGACTGTCACAGATCTTCTTTCACACAATCCATTCACCTCTTTGCCGGACACCCTCACTTCCTCTTATCTTCTTCCTGTCTGTCCCAAATCTTCCTCACCAGATTGCCTTCTGCTTTTCTACACATGTGCCCAAACCACCAAAATATGTTTATTTGATCTTTTATGCAATTGGAGCTACTTTGACTTCTGCTCTTATGTCCTCATTTCTTTGTCTGTCCCACAGTGTGCATCCTACCACCTTTCTCAGGCACTTTATTCCCATCACCTCTAGCTTCTTCAACTGTTCTGCCTTTACTGCCCTGGTTTCTGTACCATAAAGTAGTACTGGTCACACCACTGTCTTGTACACCTTACTTTCAGCTTCTTTGGCATTATTCTGTCATAGACTACACCTGATATTGTATGCCATTTGACTGCAGCCCCTCTGATTCTAGCTTTGACATCTTCATTCAGACTACCCTTCTCCTCAACCACCCCTTCCAGATACTTGAAGCTGTTTACCTGTTCTACTATCTTCTCTTGTATCTCTATTCTCAGCTTCTTCTGATTTCTCCAATTTTCTGCCATTATCACCATCTTATCTGTGCTTAGTTTCATCCCATGTGCCTTCAGTTTTGAATTCCATTCTCTTATCCTTCACTGATGTTCTAGCTCACAGTCTGTCTGTAATGCCACTTCACCTGCATACAGCAATTTTGTTGATCTGTCCCCTCCGACCTGTTTGCTAATGTAGTCCATCACCAGTAAGGACAGCAGTGGGCTCAGACCTGAACCCTGGTGTACACCCACTCCCACTGGAATCACCTCTTTGAGGCCGAACACTGTTCGTACTTGAGTCATTGGGTCCTTATACATAGCCTGCACTAATTCTACCAATGTTTCTGGGACTTCAAACCACCGCAGTACTGCCCAGATCAGCTTTCTTGGGACTTTGTCATATGCATTCTCCAAGTCTAGGAATGCCCAGTTGGACTCTCTCCTCATCTCTAGCTTCTTCTCAAGTATCTGTCTAAATGTAAAAATTGGGTCAATCGTGCTGCATCCTGATCTGAATCCAAACTGCTCATCTCCCATCTTACATTCTACTACTCTGTGTATCCATTTATCAATCACTTTCTCCAGAACTTTCATGCAATGTGGTAGGAGTTTGATGCCTCTTTACTGCCCACAGTTGTGGATGTTCCCTTTGTTCTTGTACACTGGCATGAGTATGCTTATTCTCCAGTCATCTGGGATACATCTTTCTCTCCACATTGCTATTAGTACCCTCAGGCACCATTTATCCCCATCTCACCCAGCGGCTTTATCATATCTGCATTTGTGTTATATGTTTTGATCATGACACCCTATTTATAAGGAAGGATGGACATGCAGAGTTTGATTCCATTTTAAAATAACTTGCATTTAATGACCCATTCCTTTCTGGGTTCTATACAAAGTACAACAATGAGACTGTCCTTACTAGGGTTATGAATGACTTGATAGCAAGAGATCAATGTTACTGAGATTTGATCATTTTTTTATCTATTTTGGTCATATGACACAGCTGACCACAGTATCCTCCCAGAGCACTGTTGGACCATTTGTGGCATCTCTGGCACTATCTTGTGTTGACTTGCCTCCTTTTTTTTCCTGGCATACATAGAAGGCAGTGTTTACAATTAATTCCTGAAATTCCTTCCCTTATATTGTTTAAATGCTGCAAAGTTCCATTTTGGGCCCATTGTTACTCTCCATGTACATGTGAACATTAGGATAGCTCATTTGTGGAGGGTCTGTGGTATCACTGCAATGCAGACAATCCTCCCCTTTCTCAAAACATGTTTACTATTAATTTTCTTGCTGACGATCTGGAGTGATTTCAACCTTGTATGATTAATAACCATCTAAAGCTCAGTATGTCTAAGACAGCGACCGTGGTAATATACACAACTTTCTGGAATTCATTTGTACTATCTAAAGCTAGAGGAAGAAATAGGCTTGAGTCTTTTGCAAAGTGAGATCTCAGTGTTTCCATGATGACAGACCGATGCTTAAGCACTGGGTGTCAGTCATAGCTGTCACTGTAGCATTGTGCTGCTCTCTGTTGACTAAGGACCTCTCTGTGTTAGTACATACTTTGAATACTGCAAGCTCCTTATATGCTGCCTATTCTGAGCTTGACCTTCCTCACTTGCTCAAAATTTTAAATGTTGAGCTATTGACACCATGTTATATTACTGCTGTATTATGCCAGCCTTGCAGAATTTGCAGTAGCTACACGATTGCTTATTTTAACTTTAAAGTTCTGAAGTTAGTGTACTTATGTGACTTGGATCCCACCTTCCTAAAAGAGCTTTTGTTTTCAAACAGTGCAGCTAGGTCCTTGTATTATACCTATATGGAATTTATGAAGATCCCAAGGGTGAGGATAGATTATTTGCATATTTTTTCAAAGTGGGCCCTGTACCTCTAGAACCTTTTTTCCAGATGGCTTTTGGGATCCCTCAAAATTTACTAATTTAGTTTAGCCTTCTTTTTTAATAAGCCTTTGGTTCTGTTTATAATTCTTTATCACTGAGCTTAAACTTATACCCCACCCTGAAAATAATCTTATTTGTGCACTAACTGAAACTTGGTTCCAGTGTAGTGGCAGCACTATACCGCATTATCTGGCTTCAGTTTACAATTATTCATTCAAGTCTACTTGGATAGGGGTAGACGAGCATCCATATTTAATCACAGCCCTGCCATCTAACATCAAATGCTGGATAATTCTAACCAGAAATTTACTGAAGTCCTCATGACACTCAAAACAACTATCAAGTCAATGCCAAATACCAATCACTGTGCAAGACCCTCTCATATATTATTATTTATACCTAAGTCAAACTAAAGTCTAACCATTAATTCAAATGCACTTTTTACTGGAGATTTTTAACTACCTCTCCATCAGCTTGCTAAGTTATACTACCAACAATGAACCTGCTCATATATGTAGATTTTGTAAATGCTGGCTGCTTAAAATGAATATTTTCTCTCCCCACCAGAGGTGATAACTTTCTAGATCTTATCCTCACAAAGATACCACTGTCTATACTTCTTATGTCACTCCTTCCCTGGACAAATCTGAGCAAATTCTTTTGACCTCCTCCCTTAAAACTTCATGTATGCCCTAGAAGAATCCTGTTATAAGTAGGGATCACTCAAAAGTTGACTAATTTACTACTCACTAACCTTCTTGATAATCATAAATGTCATAATTGCCCAAATAGTCCCAAACTGATGTTACTGCCCACCCCTCTGCATTTTACTCTCCTACAAGTAGCTGTACTGGACTACCTGCTTTCAGAGGGCAAGGTGTTTAGAAGCTCAGAGAAGTTGTCCTTAAGGAATCAGGGATATAACATGTAGAAGGTACCTCAGTCTGGAAAGCAGCTGGGGGTTCAAATACTGTCAGGCATTATGTATTGTTAAGCTATATCACTGTGCCCTCCCCCCACCACACACACACACACACACACACACACACACACACACACACACACACACACACACACACACACACTCACACACTCACACACACACTCACACACTCACACTGCTTTACGTAGAGCAAGACAGATACACTGGTAGATAGACAGACATAGCAAGATCAGTGTGTTATACAAGGAAGCAGATGTGTGACTTTGCAGACATTAGTTACAACTAATGCCATGTACTGGGACATTTTCAGTTTTAGCTCTGGTAATGCACTGACCTGTCTATTGTGTGGACTGTGCCCCAAGCATACACATGTCCTTACTATTGTATGGAGGTGTACTTTAACACATAGTATCAATAGGAAAGGAGATATCAGTCAGTTTTCAGTGACTGTTCAGTGTTCATTGCAATAGACCACCACTGAGGGGCTGAAATGTCTGCATCCTGAATGTCAGCATATGCTACAGTACTGAGCTATGGTACAAAATGTGTACTCATACTGGGAGACTTCAGCTCCTTATGGGCCCTGATACTGGAAGATACATTTTTCCTAGTTTGATGACTTTCTGATATGCATGTTCATACAAGTATTTCTATTTCATTAACCATTCTTCTGTAGAATAGTGCTATTTTTCTCACTGAATGTTTGCAGTGGTCACCTTCCACTCCTTGAAACACAGGAGATGTGTTTCCCTTCTTCTGTTCTTGGGCAGCACAAGGTACTTGTGTCTTGAGCAGTTTAATTCATTGACTCATACCTGCTGCTGGTGCATTGGAATTTGTGACCAGTAACTGAACCCAAAAGAAACACATATTTGTGCGTAGAGATTTCTTATACAATGGTGGCCATAAAACTAAGCCTGGTGATTATATACCTATTAGTCTAAATAGTATCACTTGTAAGTTAGCAGAATGTATAATTCTTGAGCTAATTCATAAAGACATATTACATTGTAAACGTTGTAGGTACATTTTTCTGCAGCAGGTACTAGACGTCAGTCACCATGGAGGAATGTCAAAAATGGTGATTTGCAGATTGTGAATAGATGATACAAAATAATTTAATGTAATATACTAGTATATTACATTGAAGCATGTTGTATTAACTACTGACAGTTTTATTTTGACTGTGCAATTCATCATTTTTGACAATCCTCAGTGGTGGCTGAAGTCTAGTACCTGCTGATGTTTTTGTTTACATGACTTGTCTCAACGTGTGGTTGTTCCTTTCTGGTTTGTGGTACTTTTCTCTGGTTAGAAGTATGTTACAAGTGGTGTGCCACCAGACTTCAATCTGCGCTCACTCCTTTTTGGCATTAATTTGTCTAGCCTGAAAGCCAAAGTCAAAGGTTTTTGGCTAACTAAATTTGCTGATGACTGCAAAATGGACTCTCCTGTCAAGACTACTCTTCTAACAGATTCTCCAGCAAAGGCTAAATAAGGCTATTGCCTTTGTTGTTAATCGTGACTCACCCTTACTACCAAGAAATGCAGTTGTGTTACTTTCAGGAACTCTGGCACCCCCCCTTCATGAAATATTAACCCCCCCCAAATAATGGACACACTCATCAGAGGTTGGTTAATTTAATAACAAGCTTACGTTTAATAACAATGTCTTGTATGTGGTTAAAAGCTCATGTTACTTGTCACATCTTATCTTATGGGGTATCTCACTAATGTCTAAAGAAGTTATTCCCCGGGATTCATGAAGCTCGGCACAAGGTCGGCATTAGCACTGCACCGAACGTGCGGTGTAGAGATGGCGCAGCAGCACCACATGCATATTAATGAAGGCTTTCTGCCGTAGCAGCCAAGTGCATAGGAAATGTGCATGAGTGCAGGGGGTGTGTCCAAGCATTGCACGGAGGGGTGAACATGTCAGCTGCATATGCACAACCAAAAATGCTGACTAGTACAGCCTGCCTCTAATAGTAATCACTCCTGTCAGTGTCCATGGATACTGAAATGTATGCAAAGCATACAAGACAGTTTTGCAAACACCAAAATAAAAAGTAAACACAAAGGCACGTAGCTGAATATTGAGTCCCGGTCCCTTGAACAAATGATATTTAAAACCCCATGCCCGTATTCCATTGTAGTGTTGATAGTTATACCAACTGGAAGTGAAACGCATCGTTTTAGCGTGCCGCCAATTGCTAAGCCTAGCCCAATGGTTAGGGTTACCACCTATCCCACATTGTGAGGGACAGCCCCCCTCTAGGCAGTTGTGTCCATACCAAAAACATTATAAATGTCAAATGTCCTGCAATTGTAGGACATAATTATGTCCCACATTTTATGTAATAGTTCCATACAATATTTATTTCCGTATATAAAATACCTAAATGTTACAAGAAACAGAATAAGCAAGTAAATGAAACAGAATACGCATCTAAACCGCTACAACAATAAAAGCTTATATTTAGGCATAAAACTAAAGTACTGCCCTTTGTATTGACCGTGGGTATGTGTTGGCCTGTAAACTCTGATATGTGTCCCGAAAATGTCCCATCCTGGTCATATGAAAAGGTAGCAACCCTACCAATGGTCAGAGCATTCGCCCAATATCTGCCCATTCGCGATCCAAGTTTTCCTTGTCAGGACGGCCCAAAGATGAACGGGTATTACCCAGGTCTTCCTACCATGTCATGAAAGATAAGTATTTGTGTGTACCTATATGCATGAAGTACAACATGTGGATGAAAAGAAATGCTAGGGTAGTCCTCACAACCATATTGGTAACAGAGATATGTAGTATACGCAATGTGTTCTGTTGACTGTGCCATGGGCCATCAACCAGAGAAGGGATGGATGGTGTCTGTGGAATATGGGGGTGGAGGGGTGATGGGTAATGTAATAATTCAGCAAGGGGAGACTGGGTTGGATGTACAACAGGTGAACTGTAGGTGTACGAGGGAGCAGTGGGTGAATCTGGAAGATAACCAAAGAACAAATACTCACATCCACAATACAATCCCACAAACATATGAACATTAAAAAGTGCAATACACATGTACAGAAACGTTGCCCGAACATACTCACATAATGGTCTAGCCTGAACTGAGCCATCCAACCCCAACACACCTGGGTACACAATTGAATACCCATCATCCCCTCCACAGCACACCCCCCCCTTCCTGAACATCCACCAAAACCACCCATACTTGGGCTGCTAGATAGGCGCAGCCATATCTGCACATAATGACCCCTACTCATATCTAGTAGGCAGTCTCACCCTAGGCAGTCTCAGGATTGCAAACTATGTATCCCTTGCATGTAGAACCCTACCTTATTTTCGTAAAGCCAAAGGAATCGAGGTCATCGGTCCCCACAATTTTTGGATATCCCTCATGGGATAAGTATCTGTTCTAAACATTAGATTTGGTGTCACGACATGATGTCCAGTCCTGTAGACATCTGGACACAAGTTGTATAAGCAGTAGTTGTCCACAAGACTGCTCAGCCTTCAGCCGGTCCTGCAGAACCTACGACTCAGGATTAAACACCTGACCGTGAAGCATGTCTCCCCATGTGCATTATCGGGAATATATACTTTACACATTCGCATAGTGGCAGTCATATATAGGGTGATTAAGGTGCTTTAAAGCAGACATAAGTAGGGTTACCACCTGTCCCACTTTGCGAGGGACAGTCCCTTTTTGGGCAGTTGTGTCCTGACCAAAAATAATACAATGGCAAATGTCCTGTGATTGTAGGAAATACTTATGTCCCATATTTCATGTAACAGTTGCATAAAACAGTTATTTGTGTGTGTAAAATACTTAAATGTTACAAGAAACAGAATAAGCAACTAAACTGCTACAAGAATAAGCTTTCATTTAGGCAAATAAGTAAAGTTCTAACCTTTGTACTGACCGTGGGTATGTGTCGGCCTGTAAAATCTGATGTGTGCCCCACAAAATGCCCCACTTTGGCCATTTGAAAAGGTGGCACCCTAGACATAAGCAGATATGCAAGCGTGTATGTGCGACGGTAAGTGGTGGTGATTCAATGATATGGGAAATGTAAATAAGCATGTAGGTGTATATGCATGTGTATGTACAGACAGATACACACATATATATATATATATATATATATGTATGTATATATAGATATGAAGAATGAACATGGTCACAATATAGCAGTCATAACGAATGTGAAAGGAAACAGCAGCGGAAACCCCTGTAATATTTAGTGCTGTTATATATCAGGATGGCCATAGGTGAGCACACCTCTGCATCCCCAACCACAGGTAGGATGATAAAAGTGGAATGAACGATCTCTCCATGTTAAGTCTGACTTTCAACTAGGTACAGGGCAGTCATGGTCCCCAGTCGGACAAGCCTAAACCCGGATGACCACACAAACACCTTGACAATCAAACACACGTATGTGCCAGGACTATAGGCTTTGGATGTCTGATTATCCCTATAGTGAGTCAACATGCGGTATGGGTCCAGAGCAGTAAGGAATATGGAATGGCGCATGTGTAGTAGTGCGGTTTTCCCAACAGGAAAATGGATGCCTGCTGTGTAAGTGAAATGATGAGGCATGTGTTCGGGTAACTATGAACCATAGGTATACATCTAAATGAAACAGAACACCAATAATGTAGTGGTTAGAGCATCCACCTAACGAAAAGGCATTCACGGTTCAAGTTCGACTATAGCACATATCATTTTCCTTGTAGAATGAATGTTACTCTGCTGTAAAGCTGACATTTAAACATGTAAAGGTGAATGTGTGTATTGCATGGGACTATTAACCAGATCCTTTCAATCAAAGTGGTATTGTCATAAGGAATAAGGCACAAGTAAGCACAAATAAGTGGCAGTAAACATTGTAAAGCACAGTAAGCATAGGCGAGTGCGCCTGCGCAGGTGTAAGCAGCTCCCAGCATAGGAAATGTATGTTTGTATGTACAGATGTGATATATATATATATATATATATATATATATATATATATATATATATATATATATATAGATATATATATATATACACATGCTGATAACACATGGGTTGACACAACATATGACATGTATCCCAACACGAGGAGAGTGGGCAGTGTGTAGGGGTGTGTTCATATTCCACCTGCGCCCACACACATGACAAGTGTGGGATTAGAACACCGACCTAACTACTTTAGTACACTACAGCATTATGCAGTTATAGAACGCGCTACCGAGATTACTTGGACACAGCACTCCCAGAGGTATATTTGTAGGTGGGTGACATCATCAGCCTTGCAAAAGGTGGGTATAAGAAATGTATGGAGTGTGAGCAGTCTAAAAGCATTACTCAGTCTTCAGGCAAATGGACACACACACACACACACACACAGCAAGTCTGGGATTAGAACACCGACCTAACTACTTTATTACACTACAGCATTACACAGTTACAGAACACGCTACTGAAATTACTGGGACACAGCACTCCCAGATGTGTATTTGTAGGTGGGTATCATGATCAGCCCTGCCAAAGATGGATATATGAATTGTATGGAGTGTGAGCAGTCTAAAAGCAATTTACAGTCCTCTGGCAAACTGGAACAGACATACATACATACACACACACACACACACACACACACACACACACACACACACACACACACACACACACACACACACACACACACACACACACACACACACACACACACACACACACACACACTCACACACTCACACACTCACACACTCACACACTCACACTGCTTTATGTAGAGCAAGACAGATACACTGGTAGATAGACAGACATAGCAAGATCAGTGTGTTATACAAGGAAGCAGATGTGTGACTTTGCAGACATTAGTTACAACTAATGCCATGTACTGGGACATTTTCAGTTTTAGCTCTGGTAATGCACTGACCTGTCTATTGTGTGGACTGTGTCCCAAGCATACACATGTCCTTACTATTGTATGGAGGTGTACTTTAACACATAGTATCAATAGGAAAGGAGATATCAGTCAGTTTTCAGTGACTGTTCAGTGTTCATTGCAATAGACCACCACTGAGGGGCTGAAATGTCTGCATCCTGAATGTCAGCATATGCTACAGTACTGAGCTATGGTACAAAATGTGTACTCATACTGGGAGACTTCAGCTCCTTATGGGCCCTGATACTGGAAGATACATTTTTCCTAGTTTGATGACTTTCTGATATGCATGTTCATACAAGTATTTCTATTTCATTAACCATTCTTCTGTAGAATAGGGCTATTTTTCTCACTGAATGTTTGCAGTGGTCACCTTCCACTCCTTGAAACACAGGAGATGTGTTTCCCTTCTTCTGTTCTTGGGCAGCACAAGGTACTTGTGTCTTGAGCAGTTTAATTCATTGACTCATACCTGCTGCTGGTGCATTGGAATTTGTGACCAGTAACTGAACCCAAAAGAAACACATATTTTTGCGTAGAGATTTCTTACACAATGGTGGCCATAAAACTAACCCTGGTGATTATATACCTATTAGTCTAAATAGTATCACTTGTAAGTTAGCAGAATGTATAATTCTTGAGCTAATTCATAAAGACATATTACATTGTAAACGTTGTAGGTACATTTTTCCGCAGCAGGTACTAGACGTCAGTCACCATGGAGGAATGTCAAAAATGGTGATTTGCAGATTGTGAATAGATGATACAAAATAATTTAATGTAATATACTAGTATATTACATTGAAGCATGTTGTATTAACTACTGACAGTTTTATTTTGACTGTGCAATTCATCATTTTTGACAATCCTCAGTGGTGGCTGAAGTCTAGTACCTGCTGATGTTTTTGTTTACATGACTTGTCTCTACGTGTGGTTGTTCCTTTCTGGTTTGTCGTACTTTTCTCTGGTTAGAAGTATGTTACAAGTGGTGTGCCACCAGACTTCAATCTGCGCTCACTCCTTTTTGGCATTAATTTGTCTAGCCTGAAAGCCAAAGTCAAAGGTTTTTGGCTAACTAAATTTGCTGATGACTGCAAAATGGACTCTCCTGTCAAGACTACTATTCTAACAGATTCTCCAGCAAAGGCTAAATAAGGCTATTGCCTTTGTTGTTAATCGTGACTCACCCTTACTACCAAGAAATGCAGTTGTGTTACTTTCAGGAACTCTGGCACCCCCCTTCATGAAATATTAACCCCCCCCCAAATAATGGACACACTCATCAGAGGTTGGTTAATTTAATAACAAGCTTACGTTTAATAACAATGTCTTGTATGTGGTTAAAAGCTCATGTTACTTGTCACATCTTATCTTATGGGGTATCTCAATAATGTCTAAAGAAGTTATTCCCCGGGATTCATGAAGCTCGGCACAAGGTCGGCATTAGCACTGCGCCGAACGTGCGGTGTAGAGATGGCGCAGCAGCACCACATGCATATTAATGAAGGCTTTCTGCCGTAGCAGCCAAGTGCATAGGAAATGTGCATGAGTGCAGGGGGTGTGTCCAATCGTTGCACGGAGGGGTGAACATGTCAGCTGCATATGCACAACCAAAAATGCTGACTAGTACAGCCTGCCTCTAATAGTAATCACTCCTGTCAATGTCCATGGATACTGAAATGTATGCAAAGCATACAAGACAGTTTTGCAAACACCAAAATAAAAAGTAAACACAAAGGCACATAGCTGAATATTGAGTCCCCGTCCCTCGAACAAATGATATTTAAAACCCCATGCCCGTATTCCATTGTAGTGTTGATAGTTATACCAACTGGAAGTGAAACGCATCGTGTTAGCATGCCGCCAATTGCTAAGCCTAGCCCAATGGTTAGGGTTACCACCTATCCCACATTGTGAGGGACAGCCCCCCTCTAGGCAGTTGTGTCCATACCAAAAACATTATAAATGTCAAATGTCCTGCAATTGTAGGACATAATTATGTCCCATATTTTATGTAATAGTTCCATACAATATTTATTTCCGTATATAAAATACCTAAATGTTACAAGAAACAGAATAAGCAAGTAAATGAAACAGAATACGCAACTAAACCGCTACAACAATAAAAGCTTATATTTAGGCATAAAACTAAAGTACTGTCCTTTGTATTGACTGTGGGTATGTGTTGGCCTGTAAACTCTGATATGTGTCCCGAAAATGTCCCATCCTGGTCATATGAAAAGGTAGCAACCCTACCAATGGTCAGAGCATTCGTCCAATATCTGCCCATTCGCGATCCAAGTTTTCCTTGTCAGGACAGCCCAAAGATGAACGGGTATTACCCAGGTCTTCCTACCATGTCATGAAAGATAAGTATTTGTGTGTACCTATATGCATGAAGTACAGCATGTGGATGAAAAGAAATGCTAGGGTAGTCCTCACAACCATATTGGTAACAGAGATATGTAGTATACACAATGTGTTCTGTTGACTGTGCCATGGGCCATCAACCAGAGAAGGGATGGATGGTGTCTGTGGAATATGGGGGTGGAGGGGTGATGGGTAATGTAATAATTCAGCAAGGGGAGACTGGGTTGGATGTACAACAGGTGAACTGTAGGTGTACGAGGGAGCAGTGGGTGAATCTGGAAGATAACCAAAGAACAAATATTCACATCCACAATACAATTCCACAAACATATGAACATTAAAAAGTGCAATACACATGTACAGAAACGTTGCCCGAACATACTCACATAATGGTCTGGCCTGAACTGAGCCATCCAACCCCAACACACCTGGGTACACAATTGAATACCCATCATCCCCTCCACAGCACACCCCCCCTTCCTGAACATCCACCAAAACCACCCATACTTGGGCTGCTAGATAGGCGCAGCCGTATCTGCACATAATGACCCCTACTCATATCTAGTAGGCAGTCTCACCCTAGGCAGTCTCAGGATTGCAAACTATGTATCCCTTGCATGTAGAACCCTACCTTATTTTCGTAAAGCCAAAGGAATCGAGGTCATCGGTCCCCACAATTTTTGGATATCCCTCATGGGATAAGTATCTGTTCTAAACATTAGACTTGGTGTCACGACATGATGTCCAGTCCTGTAGACATCTGGACACAAGTTGTATAAGCAGTAGTTGTCCACAAGACTGCTCAGCCTTCAGCCGGTCCTGCAGAACCTACGACTCAGGATTAAACACCTGACCGTGAAGCATGTCTCCCCATGTGCATTATCGGGAATATATACTTTACACATTCGCATAGTGGCAGTCATATATAGGGTGATTAAGGTGCTTTAAAGCAGACATAAGTAGGGTTACCACTTGTCCCACTTTGTGAGGGACAGTCCCTTTTTGGGCAGTTGTGTCCTGACCAAAAATAATACAATGGCAAATGTCCTGTGATTGTAGGAAATACTTATGTCCCATATTTCATGTAACAGTTGCATAAAACAGTTATTTGTGTGTGTAAAATACTTAAATGTTACAAGAAACAGAATAAGCAACTAAACTGCTACAAGAATAAGCTTTCATTTAGGCAAATAAGTAAAGTTCTAACCTTTGTACTGACCGTGGGTATGTGTCGGCCTGTAAAATCTGATGTGTGCCCCAAAAATGCCCCACTTTGGCCATTTGAAAAGGTGGCACCCTAGACATAAGCAGGTATGCAAGCGTGTATGTGCGACGGTAAGTGGTGGTGATTCAATGATATGGGAAATGTAAATAAGCATGTAGGTGTATATGCATGTGTATGTACAGACAGATACACACACACATATATATATATATATATATATATATGTATGTATATATAGATATGAAGAATGAACATGGTCACAATATAGCAGTCATAACGAATGTGAAAGGAAACAGCAGCGGAAACCCCTGTAATATTTAGTGCTGTTATATACCAGGATGGCCATAGGTGAGCACACCTCTGCATCCCCAACCACAGGTAGGATGATAAAAGTGGAATGAACGATCTCTCCATGCTAAGTCTGACTTTCAACTAGGTACAGGGCAGTCATGGTCCCCAGTCGGACAAGCCTAAACCCGGATGACCACACAAACACCTTGACAATCAAACACACGTATGTGCCAGGACTATAGGCTTTGGATGTCTGAATATCCCTATAGTGAGTCAACATGCGGCATGGGTCCAGAGCAGTAGGGAATATGGAATGGCGCATGTGTAGTAGTGCGGTTTTCCCAACAGGAAAATGGATGCCTGCTGTGTAAGTGAAATGATGAGGCATGTGTTTGGGTAACTATGAACCATAGGTATACATCTAAATGAAACAGAACACCAATAATGTAGTGGTTAGAGCATCCACCTAACGAAAAGGCATTCACGGTTCAAGTTTGACTATAGCACATATCATTTTCCTTGTAGAATGAATGTTACTCTGCTGTAAAGCTGACATTTAAACATGTAAAGGTGAATGTGTGTGTTGCATGGGACTATTAACCAGATCCTTTCAATCAAAGTGGTATTGTCATAAGGAATAACGCACAAGTAAGCACAAATAAGTGGCAGTAAACATATGTAAAGCACAGTAAGCATAGACGAGTGCGCCTGCGCAGGTGTAAGCAGCTCCCAGCATAGGAAATGTATGTTTGTATGTACAGATGTGATATATATATATATATATATATATATATATATATATATATATATATATACATATATACACATGCTGATAACACATGGGTTGACACAACATATGACATGTATCCCAACACGAGGAGAGTGGGCAGTGTGTAGGGGTGTGTTCATATTCCACCTGCGCCCACACACATGACAAGTGTGGGATTAGAACACCGACCTAACTACTTACACTACAGCATTATGCAGTTATAGAACGCGCTACCGAGATTACTGGGACACAGCACTCCCAGAGGTATATTTGTAGGTGGGTGACATCATCAGCCTTGCAAAAGGTGGGTATAAGAAATGTATGGAGTGTGAGCAGTCTAAAAGCATTACTCAGTCCTCAGACAAATGGACACACACACACACACCACACACACACACACACACAAACACACACACACACACACACAGCAAGTCTGGGATTAGAACACCAACCTAACTACTTTATTACACTACAGCATTACACAGTTACAGAACACGCTACTGAAATTACTGGGACACAGCACTCCCAGATGTGTATTTGTAGGTGGGTATCATCATCAGCCCTGCCAAAGATGGATATACGAATTGTATGGAGTGTGAGCAGTCTAAAAGCAATTTACAGTCCTCTGGCAAACTGGAACAGACATACATACACACACACACACACACACACACACACACACACACACACACACACACACACACACACACACACACACACACACACACACGTGCCAGTGGTGGGAACGGAACACCTGCCTATTTACAGATCACTATTACTTTACTAAATACTTAAGAGTCGTGCCACACAGACTACACATTTCAAGACTGTCATTATGACCTTCTAGGAATGCAGACATCAACAGGGATGCTGACAGTTAACATGTACATACCTGTTTGCCTGTGTGTTTAAATTAGGAATCCATTCTGACCAGAAGTATACCCATCTGTGGAATGGACAACTACTACCACTATACAGGGTTACAATGGCCATGCCCATACACAAAAGCACATAACCAATACAAGGTGTCACTGGGCATGCTCATACACTTAATAGCACAGGGCTGTTTGGATTGCACTATGTGTCCATCTACACAAGGTTATACTGGGCATGCTCATACACTTAGTAGCACAGGGCTGACTGGGATGCACTCTGATTCTAAACACTGAAGGCCACAGTGGCCATGCTATTACAGGTAGAAATAAAGAACACATTGTAATGGGCTCTGGTGTTAGTAGTTGTCATTGTTAGCAGGAATACTGCTCTATATGTATTTGACACCGGTCTTTTACACAACGTCTGCTGTCATTCTGGGATGACATAGCTGACAGTAGACAGGCCTTTGACACATATCACATGCATCCATGATTCAAGGGAGTGGGGATAATAACCAAGTTGCATCCGCCTATACAGTGCCATTCCAAGGCAAATGTCCTAAACACAGGATAACTCCTTGACACCTACAGGACAACTGCATTGTTTTCTTATGCTAACCAGTGCTAGATGTGTAGTGTCCATAATCATAGCTGGTCACTGTAGATCCAACAATGGGGAGTACTGACATTTGTGCAGTGAGGAACACCTGGCTGATGGCTCTGTAGTGTACAATAGCACTACCACCATATACCTCAGAACCTAGCACTAACACCATATATCTAAGAACCAGATGTGTGGGCCATAACACAGGTATGGACCACTCCAGGTGGTGGTGTCCCCACATACATAAAGGCCACTCACATGTACTGACCGGTACCCCCACGAAAGGCATCACAGATGAGTCATGTGCAGGACACAGTGCCACATGCTGCATTCTAGGATGTAAACCTCAGACACCACCATGCCCTCGAACCACCAATATGCATCCATACATGTTGTAGGACATATAAGAGTACACCACCATGTGACCCATGACCAGTGGACTGTACCAAGCTCTACATCACCTGTAGAGAGTAGCCATGTACTGACACTGTTGCATCTTGTGTTATGCAATGCAATGATACCACTGTCTGTAACCAGGTCAGCTGTACACATATCAGGGGCCCTCTGTACTTTCCACCATTAGCAGATGACTGTTGCTGTACACCAGTACACACCCTTATGTATGGATATGACATACATGTACCTGCCCTGGGTATGTACATGCCACACACACACATACACACACACAACATACATGTAAATAGCATAGCTGTTGTCCTTTGTGCAATCAGGTGGCTACAGCCATTACACACATGCACATGGAATGCAGGTCCATGGCTGCTGAATGCTAACAGTATATAAGGTGTGATATCAATGTTGACAGAGGTAACATTCCCTCTGTACCGGTCACCCATTACACCCATCATATCATACAACAGTCCATGTGTCATATATGTCATTACACATGTCCACCAACTGCAATGCCTACAAGCATGCCCAAATGACAGGATTGTAGGACCTACACACCTGTACATGTAGTGTTGTGCGTTCAGATAACATGCTTGTGCAGTTGCTGATGTATGCAGGTGACGTGTATCCTAATACATCATACAGTTGCAATGCAGCCTCAGCGTTGCCAACTATATATGGTGATGTAACTCAGGTATGGACAGATGTGTGGAAATAACTAAGTGGTCGGGCATCTTTGCAGATGGATGTTTGCTGTGGACAGCTCACAGGTGTGTCACAAGCGGTCCTACAATACCCTGTGTAACCGGTAAGCAATGGTTTTGTTAATTGAAGGACATAACACACAACTTAGACAGTGGTCAGGGTGACAGCAAAGGTAAATCACTTGACACCTGTTAACAGTTAAGACGTCCTGTGTGCATATATCAGCACTGTTGCCACAGGAAGCATCAGTACAGTTTGTAACACGTGCAATACTGCTGTATGTCTGTCATACATATCATGAGCTAGGCAAGTCTGTGATTCACAGTACTTGCATGTGTGGTTGCGTGTGTGTCCATATATGTCACGTATGGTGGGGGAATACATCTCAATTGTTACTCACTCTCCTGTAGACTAGTGTACACATCTGTACAGACTGCAATGTAGAAATCAGGACATAGGTAGGGGTGTGTATCTCACACAGGTGAGGTATCTGTATGTGTGTGAAATAGGTGTATTCAATACTGAATGCCACAGTATGTGTATGTGTGTGTGTATGTAGGACTGTCTGGTCCCTGGGGTGAGGATGTATGTTACCATACTGAACTGATAAGACCCTCCCCTCCATCCAGGAGAAGAATTTTACTATCCGTGTTGATGTCCGTGATCTTAGGCCATACTGACTACCTGTACATGTGTATTCTCTGTGGCTCGTCATGTAGGTGACCAGTACTGTAATGATGATTTGGACATAGGCAGGGGTCCTCGCCTTACCAGGCGCAACTGTGTCCGGGTGTGTGTTACTGGGTCGGTGAATCCATGAGTGTGTGTTACTGTGTCACTGAATACATGTGTGTCAATACCCGAGTGTGTGGGTGAAGTTTTGTGTTGGCATCCTGTCATGGGAACAGGTATTACTGATTCCCAATTAGGCATCACACTTCCCACTGGCCTCTGCCCTTGTAATCAGCTAGACCACTCTCTTACCTCACCACTCCATGTAACTGTATCTGTGATGTCACCCTTTATGGATGTCACGTCTGTAGCCACAGTAGCTTAATACACAACTATCATGCTCTTGGATCAGTATACGTGTTTTGAACATGGGACATTCTCACTGGTATGTGGCAGCTACATGGTGCATGCTGGTATATTCATACATACCTGTGAGTAGTCCACATTGACATAAGGGAAACAAACTGCAAACACTGACATCCACCGGCATGTGCAATTAGACCTGAAGGAGGACAGCAGAACATCATGACCAACATGCAGTTACTGTTGGTACACAAGGCACATGCTGTTAACAGTACAAAATGCATTGTACACCTGTAGTACATGGTATGTCTGCTGCCTGTCAACAGTAATCAACAATTGTAAACTGCACTTATCTTCCTAGTCTGTTCACTCTGTGCATCAGACCATATGAGCATGCCCCTGCAATGATAGTGTGGATGTCAGGGATGCGGCACAGGCATCATCATATGCACAGGGTGATAATGTTTGCCAGAGGCCTAAGCTGCACCATTGGATGACATCATGTGTGTGGGTTAGGGCCTTTGATCTAAGCGGGCATGTGTGGATGTTATGCATGTGTGTGTTGCGGTGCCCTACATATGTTTCCAGTGTGTGCGTGTATGTATGCACACAGTTCTGCCATGTGTCTGGCCTACACAGGGGTATTATTGACAGCTGCAGACTGTACAGGTGAGGTTTTACAGTTCATGGCGTCCAGCCACACACATGTGACCTGTGCCTGCTAGGGGTTGCACGGGCACTACCAGGCAGAGGTGCAGATTGGGTACTGTCTGATGTCACTTGCCCATTGTAACCATGTCCCTGGTGGGACCATCCTGGGCCACGTGCACGTGGCCTGCTGTGTCGTGGTGTGGACAGCACAGCACCAGATGCACTGCTGCTGCTACCGCCACTATGGGAGTGGACATGTGAGGTAGCTCGTACATGTAGACATGAAACAGGTGATGTAGCTGGCCTACATCCATGTGCCTGAAACCTCACTCCTACCAGATGTTCCAACACAGACAGCTCACGCTCAAGGATTGTCATGCCATGGTCAAGGACTCCAACCATGTCACCCAACCGTCTATCCAAAGCTTCAGCAATCTGCTGTTGAGCATTTACCATTGCCTGGATGTCGTTGTTTAAAGAATGGACAGTAGCCCTCTAAAGCTTCTGATCTTCTCTGTTGTGCCATTCAGCATGAGCCTGTGCCTCCATTACAGCCTGAAACATGCGTCTGGTGACACCAGCTGCTGTGCTCTGACTTGCAGGAGCATGTTGGCTAGAGGTCCAGCTAAGAGCAGCACTGGTCACGTGCCTGTGTGGGGCACCACCAGTCATTAGGCTGACACCATGGTGTGCAGGCATACCTTCTATAGTCCCCTCACTTTCCTGTTCCAAGCTGCCACGCGCCAACTGTCCTTCCTCTATGGCCACTGGTGATGAGATATGTGCAGGCATGGGATCTGTGTGCGGGGATGAGGGGTATATAGCTGGAATGGCAACCAATGGCACAGTTTCAGCCCCTGACAACTCTGCCTGTGCTTCAATCTTACATTCATCATCACTGCTAGAGTCTGTGGGGACACTAACATCAGGAGGGCAATGCACCTACATCACCTATGAGAGCAGAGAAGAACTGTACATTACAATCTATACAATAGACACACACACACACACGTGATATGACAGAAGGCATGCAACATGCATGTGATACGGCAGATGGCATACAGCACAGACAATAATAGTGGTAGTTATTATACATCCCTGGGTTGCACACAACAGTATGCATGTGTCATAGCAGACGGCATGCAAATTACACAATCATAGTAGTAGTTAGCATACATCCCTGTGGTACACCATGTAGACCAGCACAGGTTAAAAGTACACCTGCCTGATGTGTGGCATATGACCTTGACAATCACATGTAGTATGACATGTGATCTGCTGATGTGTGTAATGACATGCATACATGTTTAACATAATGGTGTCCTGTCAAATATACAGTGGGGTAATGGTGTCCCAATGCAGTGTTATCTGTCTGCCCTACAGATATACTGCACATTTAGCTGATGTGCATGGCCACTGCAGGGAATCATGAGGCATCTTTATTGCTATACAGTGTGAGCTACAGACACAGTTCATAACCATGACTGTGTTCAGATGCAATACATATATACTGTGGAATGTGACCCACATCACTGAGGTGTATGCACACTAAACCATGATGTGGAAGTTGTGACACAGGTCACTGGAGGGTATACGGATGACACCCCTGCACATCTGCAACCATATTGCTGCTGCCTGGCAACTATGGCCAGACATGGCGAACATGTCAGTACCCCATGTTCCACAAGACATCTGTGTACCACACACACACACACACACACACACACACACACACACACACACACACACACACACACACACGAGGAGCAAGTATGCCATTGATGTCCAACACCAGCAAGGGGAATGTACTGTATCTGTGGGCTGATGTGGATACTGTACAGGTGACTGCTCTCATGTTGTGACACCCTCAAGATGTTCAACACATCTTATGTGGTGGATTGATGTTACGACTACACAAGATGTGCACAGGCCTGTAGGATGTCTAGTGTTCCACATCTACAATATAACCATTACACAAAGGCCACAGTTGGACCATGTGTAGCCATTGTACGACAGGGTGTACACACAAGCAATTCACGTCTACTGTGTGTGTTGCTCCATGTCTCTTGCCATCCTCCATGGCCATGTGTGTACATGTGCTGGCCAAATTATTGTGACGGGCATCTATCTCACAAGTCTATGTTGTCCCATATGGCATACACCCATAGATGTCATATGTTCCACTGACAACAGGGTTATGCAGACAAAGGGTGGTATGTGGGATATGTTTTCAGGGTAGGTAAGCAGTGTTGCAGCCAGGCAACTAGATGTCATGGACATGTTAAGATAGCACACCACATTGTGTGACATTCATAGCAAGGCTTTGATACACACCAGTGAATCCTGTGGGCTGGCCATACTCTAGTCCACTGTGTAGTACTGTTTGTATTCCCCACATGTATAGTTCTGATCTGTAGTACATGTCCCTACAGTGAACAGCACCTCCACCATTGTATGCACAGCTGTCCACACCTCTGGCAATGACAGTTTGTGAGGATTCATGTCAATGAGATGATAGTTTGCAAGTGTTGCACATGGGTAGGCATTGTGATGCATTGCAGGTCCAACCTGTATATTGTGACAGGACCATACATTAAGTGTACATGTTGTAAATGGCCACATGGCAGATAGATCTGTGCATTACGATTCCTGATAAATAATAACTGTCTCACCTGCAACAGGCTGCTGTTGCAGCAGAATGCCAGAGGTACCTAAATAGGAGTAACACAGCAGTATGAGCATTATCCATGCCTGTATGATGGCTACAGGGTGCAATGTGCATGTTAACACATACACCAGTACATTAGACTATACTATGGTGTATGCACATGTGTGCATACACAGAATAGCATACTATAGTATGCGGCATGTGTGTATACATGGCTTGCATATGATGTTACATTACATATTGTACAGTGATACATGCAACTATATAGAATACAGTTGTTATAGGTGCAGTACTGACTTACCAGGCAACTCCAGGCTCAGTGGTTGAGGATTATCCACCTCCACAATATCGGCTAAGGCTTGTGGATGTGGTTCTGCAGATGTCCCCAGGTTGGCCTGTAGCTCCTTGGTACGTGTAAGTGGGGACTGGGTTGGTGATCCACCTCCTGTTGCACCTTGTTCCATGGCGATTGCATTCGCACTCTGTTTCACCCATCTAATGAGGTCTGTACAGTGTCTGCGCACCTGCTGGTATGTGCGGTTGTGGCCACCCACATCATTAACCCTCCTGCAAAGTTCCATCCACAGGGCATCCCTCTGCTGTGAATCCTGTGGCACATGGACTGTCAAGTAGGTATGGGATGAGGGACTCAACCTCCAAGCAGATAAAAAGGGGTAGCCTTGCACGTGGCATACCTGGAAGACATAATAATGGAGACAGGTCACCGTAACTCACAGAGACATACAGAGCTACAGCTGAACATACATGTGTATTGCATTTATTACATTTAAATAGTTGCATTTGCAAACATACATGACACTGACGTGTTTGTGTCACACACATGTGACACTCAATGGTGAGTGGATATTATCACCATATATGAGTGTGTGTCACCTGATTACTTTCCTCATACTCCATGTGGATGGTGTCTTGATGTGGGCATGTCTGTTTGCCTGTACTGGTGTTCCTACCTATCAGCACATGGCTGGATAAGTACACTTTAATGCAGTCAACCTTGATGCTGTGTATATTTCACATATAAAGACTTACACTGCTTTAACATACATGACCTCTGACCCTGCAGACTTGCTCACATAAGGTTTTACATGTATGTATTCTGCCATATACATCTACATGGCACTGTACAGCAATTCAACATCCTGCCATGTATCACCTGTGTTGCACATGTGATACACATGGGACACTGGCTAGCCAGATGGTATTTGCAGGGATGGATATCAACTATAGCATGTACAGTCAAAGTCAACTAGTAGTCTATATGCCATGTAGCAATCTAGGATGAAAGGTTACCTGGCAGTAGCCGACAGGCGAGTCTCTGGGGCCAGGTGGAGCACTGCCAC
This sequence comes from Protopterus annectens, assembly GCF_019279795.1. Taxonomy (NCBI): domain Eukaryota; kingdom Metazoa; phylum Chordata; order Ceratodontiformes; family Protopteridae; genus Protopterus; species Protopterus annectens. The sequence continues at coordinate 679,044,675 of NC_056731.1, forward strand.
ATTACTGATCCACAGGGTTAATGATACATTTACCATGCGGTCATCACACTATGTCTAAAAGGGGAGCAATGTCCAGCTTTGACAGACAGGAATGCATAGTATGGCAGGACTATGTAAAGTGTATGGGACAAGGATCTGTCCAGCATGTGGAAGGTGGATGTCCATGAAGTATGCGTTTGAGATCAGGATGTGTACATGTAGCATGTTCAACATCACTGGGTTGGACATGGATTTATTCAGGGTATGCATCATGCTACATAGTGGAGATGGGGAATGGGAAGGCTGGTGGCCATCTGCACATGGCCAATACCCCTTAAAGGAAATATGTGATCTGATATGGGTCACTTGAGTGTTGTGTATGGCTGGACAATGATCTCTAAATTCATGGGTGGCACCCTGACATTATTAGGGTTGCCACATATGACTACCTGACAGGTGTGGTGACGTAGCTATCACAGGAAAGACAACTGCCCAGCTGCATCCCTTACACACAAGTGTTCATTATGTTGACCGCTGCCTAGGTGGTGGTTCATGGGTACAGGGTTATTAACATAGGGGTGACAATGCAATATGTAGCTGTCAGATTGTGGCCATATGTCACACACACCTAACCCACAAAGCCCATTCTGTATGTTGTCCACAGCACTCCTGAGTCCACTATTGCTCTTTGGTCATAGTCATTAGCATACTTCAATAGGCAAAGGCTTTCTGTTTGTCTTTGAGGTATGGACTACAATGAGGGGGAATACAATTCATTAACCCTGACTTACTGTAGCTGCCACTGGTGTGATGAACATATATTTTTCAGGCACCTTCTGTAGTGTTGGTTATGCCAGCAGTCCTGTGACATAGGAATGTACATCTAGTATACCGAGTGTAGGTGGTACACAGTATGGGTGATGATGTCCTATGACCTGGCAAGGTTATGATATGCAGTGTGAAATCAACCTTACTGTCATCTACATCTGTACTGCTGACATCAATTATTTGATTAAGGTTCATGGCCTTCCAGACCAGACTCAGCAGGGTAGTAGTAGTGCAGTGCTTCCCATTATCAGTGGTGTCTCCCCCTTTGTGGGTTGTGATACCTGTTGGTGTGCACCATTCAGTGTGTACACAGCCTGGCATGGAGCTATGTTTTACATGATGTGTATGTGGAGAGCATCTTGTTTTGCCATATGTGTATGATACAACCTGTGATGTGGACAGTTCCCATGCAGCCTGAGTGCAGCTTGTACCTGCATAGTTGTGGGTACAGGGGCCCTATGGTGTACATGGATATATGATTGTGCACCTGTTGGAGGGCAGTGTGTTTATGTTATCCAAGACCCAATCTGGATTGCTTATTCATGCAAAGCACTTGTTCAGAACTTGTAAGCACTATGTAAGCTACTAATTACTATAGCACACAATCTTCCTCATTACCTAGAAGTAAACAGGTTTTGTACATGCTTTTCTCACTTGCTTAGAGTAAAATAACTCTTGTACTCACTTTCCTCACTTATCTAGGGGAAAATAGTTCTATGCTCAGGCATGTCCAAGAGTCAACTGCCAGTGTTCTCTCCTGTCTATCTAATGAAGCTGGACATCTTCAGGCAAGGTACACATTGCCTCATGTACACAGACAAGCCTCTCCACCTACCACCCAACACTACAACCTGTGAGAGATGCACTTATCTAGCCAAACAGGAGGTAAAGCTCTCTCCAACCAGGCCTGACCCTGATAGTCATGTGGAGAAGGTAAACATTCGCACCACACCACACTCATCACATAGTCTCACTGAATCTACCCCACCATTAACTGGGAAAACTACTCGTGTACCAACTCATTAGCTCAACGCTTTCTGGAATTCATAAACACCAATGCCCTGGATCAACATATCCACACACTCACCAGGAGCAACAATATCCTAGACCTAGGCATTACCAACATGAGTGACCGGTGCTCCACACGTGAAGTCAACTCCTCGTTGGTCCGATCCGACCATGAGCTGAACACTGCTGATATCCACATCCTGCCCCCATATCTCATTAAGGGAACCACAGTATAATATGTCTACAAAGCCAACTTCATGCTTCTTAAGACAGATGTGGTGAACGTCATGACACCCATGCAGATGGACAATACTGTTACAACTGCTGAATCCTACACAAATGCACTCTATAAGCACTTACATAAGTGCATGGATTGTGCTATCCCAAACAGAACCAAGATGCTATACTCCTAATTAAGGAAACCAATCTGGTGGTCCCCTGCCATAAACAAACTGTACTACAGGAGGAAGACACTGTTGCAAACAAGAGTAGAATACTATGCATGGAGGAGCTCCCTGGTCAGCCTCAGTAAGAAGGTGAGATCCCTTATAAGATCCTCCAAAGCTAGCTATGAAAACAAAACCGCCACTAATTCCAACAACATCCACAAGGCATTCTATAGCTATGTCACATCTCGATGTCAACACCCAGATCTGCTCTGAGTTACAGCACAAAGGCATGAACATTACAGAACTAACTGATATTGCCAACATCCTGTAAGATAGGTTCAGTGCTACCTTTCCCCCCTTCCTCTCAAAGCTATACACTCTAAAGCCAATATCACAGCATCAATGGGACCAGACAACATCCCAGGCTGCGTTTTATATGAACTTCAGAATGTACTGGCTCCCCACCTATGCACCATGTTCAATAATAGCCTCACACTGGGCTTAGTGCTCCCTGAATGGTGCACAGCAACAGTTATCCCACTCCACAAAGGTGGCGCCACAATGGACCATGGGACCTATTGCCCTATAGGCCTGACTAGCCTGGTCTGCAAGGCTATGGAGCACATCATGGATCTCAGTCACAGAGACACTGGGTACCTCCAAACCTTTGACCCCTCCCAGTTTGGCTTTGTTAAGGGCAGACCATGCCTCCTGAAAATGGTGGACTTCTTAGAGACAGTTACCAAGGCATTAGATGAGGGTAATGAGGTCCACACAGCCTACCAAGATCTCTCAAAGGCTTTCAACACCATTCCTCATTCTGGTATTATCAACATACCCATCTGCCTGAACATTAACCCCTATGTCATGTGATGGTTTGCAAAGTGGCTCATGGACAGAACCCACACAGTGGGAGTTGAATACCCTAGGTCCGACTGTACACCAGTTACAAGTGGCATCCACCAGGGTTCAGTCCTAGAACCCCTCATGTCCGGTATATAATTCTCTGATGTACAGGCAAGCGCACAGGAGGGCTTTGGCTGAAAGGGTTTGCACTCGACTGCAAACTAGGGGACATAATTGTTTCCCCAGCTGTTACAGACACCCTCTGGAAGGGTCGCACTGAGATGGATACCTGGTGTCAATATCATGGCCTCAAGCTGAATGTCAAAAAGTGCATAGTCATCCCCTTTGGATATAACTAATTACCCGCGGACTACCACATAGGTTCTAGTCCCTTACATACAGAAAAGGTAATAAGGGATCTGGGAACCCAAGTAGGTAGCAATCTCTCCTTCAATACCCATAATGGCAAGGTGGTTAGAATATCCTTCTACATGGCCCCCCTAATCTCTACTGGGTTCGCAACCAGATCAAAGGAGGTCATTGTGCCACCCTACTCATGACTTATTAGACCCATTAAAGGATACAACACCCCATTTGGGATATACCTTACAAGACAACTGCAACAGTATGGAAGACCACAACAGTACCACACCAAGAGGATTACTGACCTCAAACAGATGACCTATGCAGCCCAACCTAAGAAACTCCAGCTGTACTCGGTTGCATACCGCATACTCACAGGTGATCTCTGCTTGAAATACAAGGCCCATGTCCAACCCAGTATTGCTGGATATGCTCCACCTAAACAGAGGCCACGGAGAGCCACATGCTCAAGGGATATACACCTAACCACAATGATGACTAGGACGTGCTGGACAGATAGATTCCTGACCCGGACACTCCCCATGCTTTGGAACATGATTCCAATGTACATCAGGCAGGGCCCCTCACCAGCACTCTTCAAGGGAAACCTTGATGTGTGGATGGGAGACAGACATGTACCCCGGGGATCACTGCAGTGGCTCTGCTGGACAGAGGCAGAGGGAACTAATGGCTCTGCCATTCAGAGGCACAGGGAACTAACCTATGGGTGTGGCTTTCAACACACTCTAGCTAGGCTAATAAATACCCTTGGTAAGACAGCCTAGTACCTACCTTTGCACTTATTACATGTCTTATGTGCATGGATAGTTAACTAGCTCTTCCATTTTACTTTGCTATCATGCTGATAAACTGTCGGGTGACTAAAAGTCATATGTATTCTGTTATTGTGTATTGTAAATGCCAATAGACATAACTAATGTTTGCCTAACATAACAGCAATGTTATGTAATGTGTAATACATATCTGCCTAAAATATTGTACATTACATAACTATTGGCACAATATCCCTCAATGCAAATCATAATTGCACAGTGGGCCAACCTTCGACATGTTATTCTCAGTAATACACCCATACATATGGCTACTGTTACAATATATCAACATAAAATATCCTCTGTTATAGCACATACTTGTTGGACCAGCCCTGAAACTAACAGCGGCTGGTGAGGAATATCTGTGTTCAAAGCCCTTATATAGCATCCCTTGTGATCTATGCCATGTTTGCCTTGTGACCTACAGCAGTACACACAAATACTACAAGCGTTACTATGCTCAACTACATCACTACAAGATAACTGTTTCCACTATATGCATTGCATGCACTTTAAATACTACAGAACAGGTACTAAATACACAGACATACTGACTGTTCTACATACCTTATTAGTAACCCGAGGTGTCGTTAACTGTTGACTCAATCCTTTTCAGTTTGTGTTTCAATCTTCTTTGTAACGTTCTGCTGGTATATATGGATGGTTTGAATGTGTGATAAGCCATCCTTTTCTAGTTAAATATCTGTAACGTGGTATCCTGACCACCAATTGGTGTTCCAAAGTAGGTAATTAGATGCACATCAGCTGTGCAGCTACTCCATTAGCCGATACCATGGCAAAAGTGGTGTATAACTGAGTACTCCTTTTGGGCGTTGTCCGTTTGCCTTACTTTTGAGGAAGACAGCCTGGATGTGTTGTTTGTGATGTATTTCAACAGCTATATGGAGACAGACAGAGATATATTAGCTTCATGACTCCTGTGGATTGTGTGTAATGGCTAGACGATTTTGTTCTACATGTGAGTACAGCTGTTATATTTCAGAACATTGCTACTTATGCAGGGTTTGTTTGTAACTGATACTTCTGCAGATGTTTAAGTCTGGCAAGGATGTTTGGGCAGCTCAAGGCTGTATGGCTATGCATGAACTGTTATGTGGTTTACAGTGTGCTCACCAGATATCCTTGATTTGGTGTACATGTGTAGCATTCTGTGCTGTTACTCAGTAATTGGTAACACATCCTGGTGTACACACAACCCTCTGAAACGGGATTAGTGCAAAGAAACTCTGTAACATCAGCAGCTGTTTCATTGTATAACAGCAACTATTTCACATAAGGCCATGTTAGTGTGCCTCTGACAAGGTATGTTAAGGCTTCTGCAGATGGCGTACAGTGAGTGAATGATTTGTGATGTTATTACAGTTTGTATTGTAATTTGTTTGGGTATGGGGATGATGTTGGTGGGTGTGCATAGCAGATGCAGGTGTGTAGGAACTGCTTTTATACATAATCGATATGTGCATGAGGGTTCCTTCCCTATTTGAACACCTGTCCTTTAGTGGACTAATACTATGGTAATTGCAGGCTGATTCATTAAGGCACTGTTATGTGGTTCCTGTATAGCATGCAGGTGATGTTAGTCCTTGAATCCTTTCGGAAATGCATCAGAATGTAAAAAAGTGTTGCTACATGAAAGTTGTGTATTTCTGTCATAGGTATTTGCAGTCATTGTATTTGTGTTGGTGACTGACTCTCTTTGGCTAGGGTTGCCACATTTTCATATGGCCATAGTGGGACATTTCCGGGACACACATCAGAATTTACAGGCCAACACAAACCCATGGTCAGTACAAGGGATAGAACTTTCCTTTCTTGCCTAAATATAAGCTTATTCTTGCAGCAGTTTAGTTGCTTATCCTTTTTCTTGTAACATGTAGATATTTTAGATACAGAAAGAACTATTGTATGCAACAATGACATTAAATATGGGACATAATTATGTCCTACAATCCCAGGACATTTGCCACGTTTAATATAATTGGTCAGGACACAACCGCCCAAAGAGGGACTGTCCCTCGCAAAGTGAGACAGGTGTTAACACTATCATTGGCTCATGTCCATAGCACATATTAGTAATAGTGTATAGGCATATACTCTCCATATCCTTTGTTCATAAAGGTTGGTCGTGGCGGAATGTGTGATTGCTATGTTTCATGTTATACACATATATGAACACTTCAACTGCTGTATATGGGATACCTATGGAATCCCAAAACCACACAGTTCCGATGCACACAGTACCAGGCCCAGACTCCCATACCCCACATTACCGATAGCAACAGTAACTTGTGAAAGTAACACGAACATGGAACACACACACACACGCACACACAGACACACTGCTCCCCACCACATTCAAACAAACCATCCTACACTACGTATGAGCAGGTGGGCAAGCCCCCCTACACCCCCCATGTAGGAGTCTGCACCCTCACACCCCCTTCTTTAATATTCTACCTCCTAGATCATGCAAACAGACACACAAAGCTAACCCATGCCCACACATTACAGTCCCCCAAGAACACAAACCACACTCAGAACACACACTTATACATACTACAGCCCTCAGAAACACACTTACACACAGTAACCTACCTGAACTGCAACACCAAAAGCACTGACTAACTGTCCCTTAATATCGTGATTTTAAACCTCACGCATCTGGTGCTTTGGTACTGTGTTCTTTCGGACCTTAAGCCTCGGGATTTCACGTGTCGGTATGTAAAGCAGTCGGTATGTGGTAGGTATCCCATTTATATGTACCTCCATGGTTATATAGATGTTGTTAACCTATCTATTATATCTACATATATATATATATATATATCCCCATATATCGACATATCTCTCTCTCTCTCTCTCCCTCTCTCTCTCTTTATATACATATATATATATATATATATATATATATATATATATATATATTATATATAACATACACCTTTCATTGGGTACATGCCGGTTTGCCCTATTTCCACACATTCCTACCTTTTGTGTTTTATCCTATCAGTATACACAACTGCCATTGGTACATGTCAGGTAGCTTAGTGGTATGTTATTGTGAAGATTGTGTACATGGTTGTGTGTTCTAATCCTGGCAGTGTTATTTTACCTCTCAGAGCAGGCACTGGTAGTGCAAGGGTGATTCACGCACATTTCAGCGGTTGCGTGTTCCACATGTGTATTATTCTGTGGAAAACTACCTATATATGCAAGCTGTGTTTAAGGTATACTATGTAACATGTAAACATCTGAGAAGATTCCTGTCAGGGATACTCCCCATTATTTGGAACTACATCCCTGATTACATTATACAAAACCCCTCACTAACACTCCAGGGAATCCTTACAGAGTGGGTGGGGAACAGTGGATACACCCCAGGGATCCCACAATTGGCTCTGCTTCACAGAGGGACAGTTAGTTAATCGATGGGGTGGCAACAGCAGACACTTTTTGGCTATGCTTATCAGTGGCCTCGGCAGTTGGGCATGTACCTACCTATGTATCTATGAACCTCTACATAAAGTATGGACACATGCTGATAGCTTAATTTACTGTTCAGGTATTGACTTACCTTGTGCCAATGGCAGTTGTGTGTACAATAGTTGAGGGCTACCTATGTAGGATGCACACAGTAGACCACCTATACATGACAATTTACAGGTGGTCGTGTGTGTGTGCCATCCATGTTTGCTGTGTGTGCAGGTGGAGAAGGGTGTCAGTCCATGAGTGCCTACACTGTCAGTGTGTGTGCTATACGTTCCCTCTTTGCCAAGGCATGAGCATACTGGGCACTCCTTCGTCTGCCTAATGGGGCTAGCACAGGGTGTTCGTGGTCTGAGTCTCTCTGTGCCTGTGGGTCCCTTGGCAATGGTGGTGGGCTGTGAGGGCCTTCAACATTCTGTCCCTGCTGCAGCTGTTTCCGCATGATCATATTCTGTAGCATGGCACATACTATGAAGATGTGGGCACACGTGCCTGGAGAGTACTGCAAGGCACCACCAGATATGTCCAAGCAACGGAACCATGATTTCAACATCCCAAACACGGGCTCTATGAAGATTCTGGTTTCTGCGTGTGCCTCATTATGGCGTTCTTGCGTGGCTGCGTGTGCATTTCTGATGGGAGTCATCATCCACGGTTCCAGTGCATAGCCAGCATCCCCCACCAGGTGGCCATATGGGATGTGCCCCCTGGCAAATACCTGATACAGCTGTGAGGCATGCCAGATGTGGGAGTCGTGATAGCTTCCAGGGCTGCCAGCACACACATCCATGATAATGCTCTGGGCATTTCACACGACTTGGCAGTTGATGGAGGGGTATCCCTTGTGGTTTATGTAGCACCTACCCTGCTCACCGGGTGGTGACTTGATGTGTATGTGCGTGCATTCTATTGCACCCAGTACCTCTGGGTAGTCTGCCACATGGTGGAAGAGACGCATATTGCTGGCCAACTCCTCCTGCATTCGGGGGAAGTATATGTGCTCATTGGCATGTGGTAACATGGCATCCAGGAACTGGTGGAGTACTCTGGATGCTGATGCCTGTGAGATCTCCATGATATCCCCAGTCAGCCTTTGGAAGGTACCTGTGGCTAGCATTCTCAAGCTTATACATACCTTCGTGTCCACTGGGATGGGTTCCCCTCTGTTATTTAAGGGTCTGAGGCGTGGCCGGCACAGCTCAACAAGTTGCTGTATGATGTCCCTGTCCACCCTGTAACGCTCTACTATCTCCAGATCATGTAGCCCCTGGTAGGTAACCCTGGGTCTGAACACTCTTCTCCTCCTCCGGTGCCTGAGATGGTTGTCAGCATCATACTCCACACCACCATCAGTCTCCAACACATGCTGGTGAATCAAAGCTATGGTGGCCCCTAACATGTACATATTAAAAGTTCCCTGTCTGTATACACCAGTGGTGCAGAGTGCCTGGGAATACACAAGAGTGTGTGGGGCTTTCACAACTTATACTATAGTGCAATGGATGATGTTGGTGTAATTGGGTGTGTTTGTGCAATTCCAGCTGTGGGGTATCTTAATTATTGGTTTTACAGCAGGTACTGCTATTGTGGGGCCTTTGGTGTTGACTTACACTCGGCTGCCATGATTCATCTATTGCACTTTACTTCAATTTTCAACCCGATTCTCCTACCATTGGCAGGCATGCATCCAGCTGCAGGCTTTCTTGTTTTGTACTTTCACAACCCAGGATTGTGTTGGAAAATGTGTTATGTAGCTATCTACTGCAAGTTTGCTTTGTTCTGCTGTGACAGTTCTCTTTTCTTTGCTGTACGGCACCTCCCCTTTCCTGTTCTGCAGGTAGCTGCTAGCAGCCTTGTTAGCTGTTGTCAATGCCCTACTGTGAGTTCCTAGGTGTTAATTACTCATTTGTACTCCAATTACCATGCTGCAGCATTTCCTTATTGTCTTCCCCTATCCTTCCTGTTTCAGCAGTGGTGCGCTCTGCGCACAGCCGTTTACCAGGTTTTGAGCGCGTTTTCATCCATGTTCACATGCACTTTTGGTTACCTTGTGTGCTCTCAGCTAAGCAAAGCTATGGCTACTTCCACACCCCTATCCTGCAGCTTTGCTTAGCAACAGGCAACCCAGATGAGCAATGATCTAATGTGCTTACAGCTATGGTGGCGCACCCCTCTCTTGATGTCATGTTTACCTCCAGGCCACTCTTCAGTGTTGTACTGCTATGCCGTGTGGTACATCTTTACACTGGCAGGGCATTTGCGATTCAGTATTACTTGACTCATTCACATGGCATTGACTACTAATTCCTAGTTACCATGCAGAACACTTTCACAGACCCTTAGCAACCCTTGTGCCATAGTTGTGGTGTAGCATGCATGCCATTGACTATTATGGGGAATTCATGAATTGTGTTACATTGCAGTTTTATGACATCTAAATATATTTTCCTTGTGATCCCGTTTGCGCACAGATGCACTGCAGTTTTATTTTGCGTTAGTGTGGCCATGACATTAAATGTTATTTTTTATGTGTTGTGCATGTTTTTTATGCCATTGGCTATATATTTAGCCATTGTTATATATTAACATTATAATACGTAAGTTTGGTCCGCTTTCATGGCTCCGGTTTTATGTTTGACAAAATGTAAACCATTTTTTTTTTTTTGGTTTACATTTCTTCATGCTTACGCTATGCCTGCACCACTTCATGAATCGCTATATACCTTCATTTGCATGCTACACTGCTGTGCATGGGATAATTAGCATACATGCGCCAGGAGCTATGCAGCTCTGGCATAAGCTGGTAGTGCATGTGGAAACAGAAAGTACTTGAATCGCTCTGCGGCCATATTTGGCGCTAGATTGCCAATGCTACTCCGGCACCTGGTGCAAGCTTCATGAATCAAGACACACGAACACAGTTGAGTAAAAGCAAAACACCTTTATCAAACGCAAAGCTTTCGGGATAACTCCCTTTTTCAATGATTAACACAAGGTGCAATTAGACTCAGCTTTAAATACACCCAGCACACATCACATGACCTGCAGCCAAAGTCATATGACCAATTACATCAACATTTAACACATTTTTACTAACATTTTGACTAAATAAAATAATAAGTACAGACTTCTACCATACATATATTTATAATAATTAAAATATATAATATCTTAACACTCAATATCCACTCACTCAACATCCAAACATTGCTTTTAATATTTAAAAATATATAAAAAATGTATATAAAATATATATGAACAACTATAACTGCATGTATCCATATATATCACCATAGAAAATTTATACAACAACATTAAATATTTGAGAATCTCATTACAAAAAAAAGATTATCAAGAACTAATCATTTCAAACTATTATGCTGCAACCTTACCAAAACTGGTTTTAATGAACGCAGCTGTTTCATTAGTATCTACCTCTAAACCTACCCTATGAGCACATAACACACTAACTATTTTATTTGTCCAAACGATAAATAATGCTAATGCCCTTTACAGTGTTATTATTCACTGGCTTTATTATTTCTTGATATTAAAATTTTAGAGTTTTAGTACTGTCTAGATTTTGATGAATTTATAAACTGTGTTGTTAAACATTTTCTATACAAAAATGATCTTATGAATCAGAACTTAAGAAATTGGATGCACAGTCCATACTAGAATGTAGTAAACAAACAACAGTTTTTGGACAGATGATAAACTAGCCCTAAGAAGTTAAACCGAGGCCTCAGAGTTGGTGGTAGCTCTAGTGGAAATAAAAGATCCCACAGCACTTATCAAAAAGATTAAAGGAAGTCCACAATGCCCTGCCCAAATTTCTCCTAGTCAATAAAAATACCACCTTGGGTGTCCCCTGAAAAGAGGCCATTGGCAGAGATGGATTAAGTAGGCCAACAAAGTGTAATAAATAAATAAAATAAGTCAAATTACCCCTGAATATGTTCCTGAATTTCTAAGGTGAAACAAGCTGACAGTTCATGGGAATGAATGAATAAGACTGCAAGTATCCTCTGTCCAAAAAGTGTTTGTGCGAGCAAGTCATGCTATATCCTAGGCTCAGGCTGTTTCCACTACTTGACAGCAATTACTGCTGTAGTCACAGTCTAACAAAGGATACATAAAATTATTTCCTACTTTTTGTTCAGTATGGTGCCCAGACGGAAGCAGGCAGTGACATTCTTGTTACCACCATTTCAAATTCATGAGTGGATTTATAGATAAATGTGTCACCAGTGATTAGCCGTTGGGTACCATGGTTAGAATTTATCCAGTAATGGTTTACTGGGTGCCTATGTGACTCACATGTAAGAACTCCACATATTCTGCCAACCACAGCAACATGACAGTTACATGAAAATGGCATAAACTTGTCCACCCATTTTTAGTGTCTTAGATGCACACAAAAGGGCTCTAAGTATTTTCGTACTTCTCTGCACTTGATTTGCACTGTTCTGATACCTAGTCAGACCTGCTGAATCCAGCCTGTTACTGATACACTTCAGCACTAAACCAGGCACCTTACATTAAGAAGGGCTCCCCTGCACCCTTGTGGCAGAAGAGTGTGGATCCAGCCTTGTCTGAGCTGGGAATTGCTGGAGGAAGGTTCATTGTATGCTTTCCTTTTGGTAGATTAGTTTAAAAATGCTTTAATTTCACCTGCATTTAAGCTCTGAACTTGCACATTGTAGTGCACCATACAGCAGGGTTTAGCAGTGCCTTGAATAAGCGCAAATGCCTTGAAACTCAATTTATCCCTAGACATCTGACAGTGGAACCTTCCAAGCTTCCCCTACTGCACTATGGACACAATGAGCAGCATTGCCACACTTATCATCCATAGCCTTCAATAGAACAAGCACCTTTGTTAGTCCTAGCACAAAAACTGGCCAAACTAGCACACTCCCTTTCCCAATAGTACACAGGGGTGTAGCTTGGATTTTCAAATTTGTACTCACAGCTCTCAAACTGCTACCCCCTTCTCCAGCCAAGCTACGGCCATTCTCGTAATTCATGGTTCACTCTTTTAGTGTCGATGAAAAGGCATTCACTGTAATTCCTCTTCAGTAATATAATATAGATTCACACAAACCCGGTTCCTTGAATTGAAAATTAACCTGAAAGTCAGTTCTTTGAAAAATGCAGCATGGTAGTTGCGGTAGAGGATTCAAGCTTTTGTTTTCTGTTACTAAGGTACAGGTTTTGAGCTTGAGTAAATTACTAACCACCTGCTACCCCTAACTAAGGTGTTTCATTCACACGCACACCCCTACCTACCTCTTAGTGCAAGAAATATGGACAAAGCCTAAAATAAACAGGGACAGATATTAAATAATGCTCTCGTGAACTTACAAAGTTGCTAGAATAACAGGATTTGTGCTAGTATGAGAAAGCTGCTAGAATAACAGGATTTGTGCTAGTATGAATTTTTCTACAGGACATTAAGTCTGAAATTCAAATGTCTGTCATTATTTAGCAGCTTCAGCCTTCAGTGATTTTCTAGAAAATCACAAAATGTATGAGGAACAGACAAAATATCTGGACATTCTGCAAAATTTGGACAGTTGAGAGGTATGCTACCTACCTACCTCTCTCTCTCTCACACACACACACACACACACACACACACACACACACACACACACACACACACACACACACAAATACCTCTCAACCTCTTAGATCAACAAACCCATAAATAAAACTGAGGCAAAGGCTCAAAAATAAGGACTTTTTTTTTAATATTGCTCTTATAAACTTAGAAAAGATAATAAAATAGTAGTAGGTCTTGCATTAGTACAAATTTTCTGAAAGGTATGAAATCTGAAACTCAAATGTCTACCATTATTTTCTAAATTCAGCCTTTAATGATTTGCCACTAATTTGCCAGAAAACTGCAATTTTATGAAAAACGGACCAAAAATGTGATGCAAAAATATAAAATTGCCAGACAATACAGCTGGGAACCTGTCAAAGAAGGGACAGCTGACAAAATTAGAGAATCTACATGCATTTCTGAAATAAAAGTAATCTATAACTCTGATCATTACAGTTATTTATAATTGTAAACCCTCCATGTTTTCTTCCAAAATTGCTATTTTGTGGAGGGATTATTAGGGGAAGAGTAACATTTTGAGCCAAAAATTGGGGAAAGTTGAGAGGTTTGGATATTCCTAATTCTATAAAGCAATTTATTTGCACGTACCTCTCAACCTCTTAATGCAGGAAATCTGGACAAGGCCAAATATATTGGGGGAACATGCAAACAGTACTAAAAATTGATAATTGATTGTATAAACTTAAGACAGTTGATAGAATAACAAGTCTTGCTTTAGCATGCATTTTTCTGAAGGTTATGACATCTGAAACTTAACGTCTGTCATTTAGTGACTTCATTCCTAAATGATTTGCCAGAAAAGTTTTATTTTGCATTTTACAGCACGAACACCAATAAATATCTGCTAAACAAAGCAATACAGTCTCACAATGAAACTAGACTTAGCATTGAAAATTCTCTGCCCTTGAAAGAGCATTAAAACCCACATTCAAAGAAAATACATTTTGCCAGTGGCAGATAAAGATTAACTTTGGGCTGTTTTAAAATCATAGGCCCCTTGCACATGAAACATACACATGCTCTTTGATACACCTTCCTGATTGTATTAAATTATACTTTTTGTACAATACAGTATAGTTGTTAGAGAGCATTTTAAATTTATTGTTTTGAACATTTTTCCAGTAAACAATGAAACAAAATGCATGCACCAATAATGACAAAACAGCCCATTTCAAAACATTTCCATCATAAAAGTCAACTCAAGCTTCTACAGTCCACCAGTATCAGTAAATATGCACAATCTCTGAACCTGTAAAAGCCATCTGCATAATTCCACATTAAAGAAATCTGTAACTAATGAAGAGGTTGCTGCTAGCAAACAACTTTATATTTCATTGTTTCATCTACAAATAAAGTGACTGTTGCCCTTGTGGAATAAATTGCCTATGTTGCATTAAAAAAATGACACACTAGTAATATTGCAATAGGGAATGGATGGCAAACTGATAACAGGTTCATAGTTACTACTAGATATCTTCGCCAAGAAGGACTACAGCATCCACCCCCCTTTACAACACAGTACAGTATCAGCAATGCATCTACCTACTGTGGGAGAAGAACCCACAGCCTTCTGCATCAAAAGCAAGTACAATACCTATTATGCTATTAACAATACAAGCAGAATCAGCATAAGCAGCACTAAACTTTAGTTCCCCTGCAGCTTTCAGCTCCTTGTAAAATGTACTCGACACTCAGCTGTATATCTGAACTTTGCAGCACAAGAAATCTGGAAAAAGCCAACATTTATGGGGGGGGGGGGCAAAAGCCCAAAAACCAGGGACACATTTTAAACATTGCTTGTATAATTTTGGAAAGTTGCTAGAATAAAATGCTGTGTTACCACCATGCATGTCTTGAACCCAGAACCATATGCACTACAGTCAGTGCAACATACCACTATGCTAAATCAGGTGTTTGAAAAACAGGAAGACTGAAACTTAATGGCTATCATTTAGATAGCTCTCAACCTCTTAGCACAAAAAACCTGGACAAACAAAGCCAATAATGAGGGAATACAAATTCAGTTCTCACTTCACACCTTAGCACAAAAGAATCTGGATAAACAACAAAAACAGTAATGGGGTAATACAACTTCAGTTCTCACTTCTCACCATAGCTGGGGAATACAACTTCAGTTCTCACTTCTCACCACAGCTGGGGAATACAACTTCAATTCTCACTTCTCACCATAGCTCACAACTGTTAGAAAAAAAATCTGAACAAAGCTCAGAAATGGTGGTAGTTTGGGACTTTAGGCTTTTTTACCCTGAAGCAAAGGTACAGGGTTTGAGCATAAACACCTGTAGCCAGCAGGTGTATTACATGGGGGGCATTTTCACACACACACACTCTCCGTACCTGATAATCCATTCATGCTGTTCACCCGATTTCCTTCACCACAATGATAATCCATTTGCGATTGACTTGCCCCTCCACTACGACCAAAAATGATTATCCATGCGGCTGCCTCCACCATAATCAAAAACATTCAAACTATCACTGCTATGCACATTTCCCGCTCGCAGCCAGCCAGCCGGACATGACGTGATGTCAGCTCAATTCTGACTGGCTAGTAGGTAGCCATGTGCTGGATCTGCTGCAATTGCAATTGCTCTATGGTTCTGGTGCCCAGCATCCTTAAAAAAAAAATGTAACTTAAAGGAGTCAGCATCCTTAAAGGAGAACGCTGTTTTTACAATACATAAAGGAGCCAATGCTGGTTAAAAAACTAAAATATGTAATTTTTTTAAATTAAAAAAGCTACCCTCTCTTCTAAAGAAGTTGTACTGAAATCAGTACAGTGCATATGTCTCCCGACGTCCCTAATAGTACATACGGTAAAAACCTGCTATAATGGACGGGCAGTTTCCCAAAATTTCACTAGCCAGCCTGACTGACATGGGCAATGTAGTAATTGCCTCAGGTATACTGACAACCACTTACTCCTACAACAAACAAATATCCTATGTGAGAGATGTAATTACACTATGAAATTGGAATCAATTCTGTCACGTAACAACAAACCGGGCATCAAACAGGCTGTCAGCACACACACACTACCTCTCACAGAAATTGAAGTCATGACCCATAAACCCACATACGTGGAAGGGCTCATTAGAAGCCTACCAAAAGATCAGAGACCTTCCAAATGTAAATCACTTGCACACACTGCTAAATAAATAGAAACTACTACACATAATAACATATACACCATTGTCTCAGCAAATAAGCCCCTAAGGCAAAACATCTCAAAACCTAATGTCTTGGTTACACCTCAAAACCTAATGTCTTGGTTACAGGCAACTCCATAGTGACACACAGATGTCCCCCTCACTAAGCTGGACAAGGAGAAGGCCACAGTCAGCTGCCTGTCAGGTGCCAGGATCTCTCTCATCACACATGCACTGAAGTCACTCAATAACAAGTACAATTATGACTCTGTCATAGTGCATGTTGGGCTGAATGACTTGAGACATACCTCTTTGGACTATTTGAAGAGAAACATGACTGAACTCTCAGATTATCTGTCCCAGGCAGGTATGACCCTATCCCTAAGCAGGAATCTATCTTCTCCCAGGATGATGCCATGATATAAACAAAAAATGATTTACTTCAACAATTCTCTTAGGTTTTAGTGTCAGTCCAGGGGATCCAGTGTCTCTCAACCTGGGAAGACATATTTGACAGGCCATGCTGCTTTGCCAGAGATAGTCTGCACCTGTCTCCACTAGGCTTTTGGATACTGGCAAAGGGGTTTGCCTCCCCATACTGTCTTTTTTAGGCAATGTCAAAACAACAAAATTTCCAATATAAGAAAATCCACTCGAGACAAATTCAAGGTTCTACTGCTTAATGCTAGGAATCTAAACATGAAACTGCACTCCCCGGAAGCACTCCTCACCTTGGAACACACTGACATCTGTGCAGTCACTGAGACATGGTTCAATGCACACCGGCCATCCAAGGCTACAATGTCTTCCACACATTCAGCCATCAAAATCAGTGTGAAAGAACCAAAGATGGAAGTGTATCCATCTTCATTAAATACACTTCAAGATTGGTGAAACAGTATGACTCTTGAACTACTCCATGTCCAATTAACTATAGGCAAAATACCCTACCAAATCATTGGTATAGGTCCCCTACCATGAACCAAGAAAAGCATACCACCTATCTGGGATTACTGGAGTCAGTTACCATGCAACCCAACACCTTAGTCATGGGAGATTTCAACTATACTTCCATCGACTGGGTGACATACATGAACACGAACATGCTCAGACAGATTCCTTTGTCAATACAAATCCTCTGGAACAGATAGTCTGCACCCCTACAAGAGACTCAAATGTCCTACAGATAGTATTCACCAACATGGGGAGTCACTGCACTCCCGCCTGTGTGATACCCTCCCTGCTAAGGTCAGACCATAAATCAATCTCGTTTGAAGTAACTATTGAACCTGTCACCACCACAGGAGCAAAAAGAAAACTAAAAAAACTTTCCAAAGCAAACTACAGTCTACTAAGCAATGATATAAAAAGTTTTATACCCACAGCAATCACAGACAACAATGACTCCTATGAAGAAGTCTACACAAATGCCCTGTGTAAACACTTAAGCAACTGCATAGACGTAGCTGTACCTGACTGGAATAAAACCAAGTCCTCACAAAAAAAACAAGCCACCCTGGTAGACCGCAAGTGTAAACATGTTATATAACAAGAGGAAGAAACTGATGTCCAAGAACAACAGGGAACTGTCTCAGCAGAGGAAGAATTCCCTCCACAGCTTGAACAAACAAATCATAAATCTTGTAAAGTCCTCTAAAGCTAATTATGAAGCTAAAATAGCATCCCTAGCCAAGGATAATCATAAGGCATTCTTTAACTACATTCAAAATTTAAAAAGCAGTGCCCAGTTATGTGCCGAACTGGTAGTAGCTGGTACCCCTCATACTACACCAGATGAAATTGCCAACCTGCTAGCTGACAGATTTGGCACAAACTTCAGCCCCCCAACCCTGCCAGTCATACCCAAAAGCATACCTGACACCAGTTCTCTGCCTAGTATCTCTTAAGATCAGGCCATATCTGGGCTCTCCAAGGCCAAATGCACGGCCATAATGGGACCAGATAACATCGCAAGTTGCTTATTAAGCAATCTAAAACAGGACCTAGCAGGCCCACTTGGTGTTCCCTTTAACCATAGTCTGAGAACTGGCCTTGTTCCAGCACAACAGAGAATAGCAAAAGTAATCTCCTTGCACAAAGGAAAGGCCATTAACTGTCCCGCAGAACTATAGACCCGTAAGTCTAACCAGCTTCATCTGCATGGCCATGGAAAAAATCATCATGGACCTTATCAACAAGGACATAGGCAACCTAAAACTCTAGATCCAATGCAGTTTGGCTTCATGAAGGGTAGATCATGCCTATTAAACCAAGTAGACTTCTTCCAGAAAGTCATTAAAGCCCTGAATGAAGGGAAATAAAGTGCATACTGCCTATGTTGACCTAGCCAAGGCTTTTGTCACACTCTTCAACTCAGGTATCATTGAGAAGCTCTCCCAGTTGGGGATTAATGCTTACATCACTAGAAGGGTAGCCATTGGCTCAACGACAAAACACATACTGTCAAAGTTGGTGACTCCACCTCTACCAGTAGATCCATCACCAGTGGTATACCACGATGATCTGTACTGGGCCCTTTACTGTTTGGAATCTATTTCTCAGAAGTCCAGGCTATAGTAGACAGACTTTGGCTTACCAAGTTTGCTGATGATTGCAAACTGAGTGCAATCACTGAGTCCCTCAATGATGTTAACATATTACAGAAGGGGCTAACACAGACAAATGACTGGTGCCAAAGCCACAGTCTAAAACTAAATGCAAAACAGTGCATTATTATCCCCTTTGGCAAAGAAGAATTCCCTGCTAATTACAATATTGACAGTACCCCCCCCCCCCCATGTTCAAAGTCAGTGGTGTGAGATCTGGGAACACAGGTAGAGAGCAATCTAAACTTCGACCACCAAGTTTCCATAGTGGTAAGTAAAGCCTTCTACACTGTGCATCTCATAAGAGCATCACATCCAGGGATAAGGATGTTATAACTCCACTGTACTCGACCCTCATCAGACCACTAACAGACTGCAATGCTCCCTTTTGCATCTACATCACCAGACACCTGCAGCAGCTGCAGAGACCACAGAGGTTTCTCACCAAGAAAATACTGGGTTTCTAAACCATGACTTATGTGGATAGACTGAAAGCCCTATCACTATACTCTGTATCGTATAGGCTGCTGAGTGGCAACATGCACCTGGCCTACAGGGCAGTCTCTGACCCTGCCTGATGGATATGCTGCACATCCACAAGTCAGATGTCACAGGAGTCACTCGCTCTAGGGATCTTAGTCTAGCCTGTGACATTAACAGAACATGGTGGAGATACAGAAATACTGTATCGCCCAGAGATTGCTGCTACTCTTGGATAAACCTAGTTCATGTGAAGCCGAGATCCTCACTGACCCTATTCAAGAGCAACCTTGACAAATGGATGGGAGGCCACAAATTCACTCCAGGGGTGACATCCATGTCTCTCATGGACAGGGTTAGTCAGTGTTTATCACAGACTCACTCTACAAATTACATCCATCTAACCAAGGACAATTGAGGCAATTCGGGATTAACATGAATAGGCTTGTAAGGGCTCTAGGGCCCCTAGCCTAGTAACCTCCCATGAACCAAAGAAACCTATGAACAGTTAATTATGTTTTCAAGTATGACTTGGGCTGCTTCTTGATTTCATTGTAATGTACCCTACTTTGACGGCAGCATATGCATATTCTGTGAGGAAAAGCAGCACTGTTACTGGCCAAGACAGTAACACAAATTATTTATTTATTTATGGAAAAGTAGCACAATGTAACCATAGGGCTCTTGTCACTGACCTGCTATATCAGTACGTACAGTGACAGTTTGGGTGATCTGGAACACCATGGATCATTTGTACACTTTGTCATTTTTTTTACCAAAAGATAATAGCAAACATCAGTTTTGTGCAGTCATGTGTTCAATGTTCAGTCTCCCTTACAGTTTTCTCTTTCCTTAAAATATACCATGTGATGTGGTTGATACTGACAAATACCACTGCAATGTCTATGCAGTATACCTGTGCAGGTAAGTTTATGATGGCTGAAGGAAAGGTGTCTTGAACCATACCTACACATTATCATGCATATTGACATAATTCCAAAGAGTACAAGAAAATGTGTGCTGGTTCAAACCACAACCATATAGAAAGTGTTCGGAAGAAGATCTTAACGGTCTTTGAGCATGCCCACCATAAACTTTACATGTGGTAGAAGAAAACTGCTCAACAGCCATAGACAGACCCTGTGACGTCTGATCATACAGCTTTTCTGTTGCTATGCAACAAAATATTAATTCTCTGGTAGGTCCTTCAAACTGATTTCATCTGCAAAGTGTGTGCAAGCCAGTGTATAAACACATATACAAGTTTATACTGCTGTCGGTAGTGCACTAGACCTGGGTATATAAAATAGTGTGATACAATGTGACCAGCAGTGTTACACCTCATTACTTGTGAATGATCCTGGATGTTATAGGGTTACTTTCTAAAAGAAAATGGACTTCTTTGCTAACAACTCTTGGAACTAGACATACAAAACATCTAATAAGGTAACAATTATTTTCCTGTTGCTTGGATAAGTGACCACCATCTGGTCTGTATGTCTGTAAATGGTCTCTTAAGTTTTTATTACATATGAACAGTGTGCCAGTTATCTGAGTAAGGGTTAGTGGCCTGATAGTATCCTGAAATATGTGAACTGCTTGTTTTTAATTAACTAGGTCAGCAAACAGAGCATCTTTCACCTTATAATACCCCCTTAAATCTATCTCCATAGCACAGACAGGTAAAGGGTAACCATTTGAAATGCCAAGACTATGAGTCCTGTAACAGTGAGACTGAATGGTCGACAATGTGAACTTCATATTTTAAATCTGAGACTGCTATTTCTTGGTATATTCCTTTTTCTCAAAGATATGTTGATTTTTGAGTTATATAAATTTGACAGGGTCTTGCCCGTAACATCACTTGGGGGACTTCCCCTCCCTACATAAACATTTTCAAAGGAGAAGAGTGATGTTCATCATTTGCTGTTCTTTATTTTCAGTCCCTTTTTCAGCATTTCAGGAGTAGCATTTGTGAATCTTGACATTTCAATATGAAGCCCAAATAAAGCCGCAGCTGTGATTCATCTCACCTACAATAGGCCAGTAACGTCAGTTGGGAGGAAGCAGCTGATATCGACTTGCTCATTATGAATGAAGTGGTCCATTCTGCAGCATTACAGCAGATGAGTGCTCTGGCCTGCCAAACAGACATAGGCCTATGTCTGGAATTCAGTCCACATATGTATAAGTGTATTCATGCCCCTGGACTGATATTACAGGCATTGCCTCTGATAGGGGAACAAGGAACCTAGCAGATAACCATCTTTCCTGAAAAGGTGACAGCTGTGATCTCTAGTTATTGCCTCCTTCTTGTGGTGTTCTTAGATACCAGTAAGGACAGGGCCATAAATGGGACAAAGAGAGCTAAGTGGTCACATGGATGGAGGAGGATGGAATCTCTTAAACACCATTACAATTATCAGGCTAAAACATTTGCACACTCTCCTCTCCCTAATAAACTGCAAAACAAGATTTATCCAATGTACTCTAAGGGTCATTTAGTTATAAGGGCAGTAACTAACAAATTATATTTTAAAAGCGAGATGCCATTTGCTATTCCCTCATGCTAGCTTCCTAAATTCTGTAGCATTACAAAAATGCTGTTTGTCTTTGTGGTTAACCACGTCTCAGACAAGGTCTCTATGTAAAAGTCAAAAATACCCAGATTCAGAAATTGTTCCTGAAATTCATCATACTTTCTATAAGCCATCTATGGTAAGGTGGGCAAGGCATACAGGGCGCTTACAAGTTAAACACATGTGTCTGCTTCCATCAGATGTATTATCACTAACATAGATTCCAGGGCTAATAAACTTAGTCTTATAAAGCAAAGTACGGTCACATATCCATGTCTGTATTTAAAATGTAGAACATAAAAGGGTTCTAAAATACAACAGCAGATTTTATACTAGACTTCACAATAGATCTATCTACTTTCTAGAGTGACTTGCACAACAGTTTGTTTGGAAACAACTTTTTCATGCGGGTTATAGACAGATGTTAATCACTGTGTCCTTTCCAATTACCTTAATTTCAATCCTGTCCTGACTCTGTTACCATACTTTGGACTGCATGCCTTGATTCAAGCACCCTTATTACTTAGCTCAGTTACAAGGTCCAGTTAAAAAAATGTAGTAAACTTAATTTTCTCACTGGTGACAAGACATCTAACCATTGCACCCCATCACTACTGTCTGTGAACATAAATCCAGAATGGTATTCAGTCCAGTGGATCTGTAAATCAATGGTAGCTTTTTTTCTAACATACTTCAGGGATGACAGCATCATAATCGTTCATCATCTCCCTTTTTCCCATTTTCCACATGTAGACAAGGTGTCACATCAACTGCCTCGATTCAATGCCACTGTCTCACTTTCTTCAGCAGTCATGCCTGACTCCCACAGGTCTTCTCTAACACACAATTCATCTAGCTCTTAGCTGGGTGCCATCATTTCCACTTGCCTTCTTCTTGTCTGTCCCAAATCTCCTTCACAAGATTGTATTCTGCTTTCCTGCATGTATGACAGATCCACTGTAATTTGTTTTCTTTGGTGCTACTTGCTCTGATGTGTTCATTTCTTCAACTGTCCCACAGTGTACATCCTATCTCCCATCTCAGACACTTCATCTCCATCACCTCTACCTTCCACAGCTGTACTGCTGTAGTATGTTTCAGTTCCTTGGCATTCTTCTGCCACATACTACCCCTGACACTCTATGCCAGTTGACTGCAGCCCCTCTAAGTCTAGCTTTGACCTTCTCAGTCGTGTTTTCTCTGAGAGAGATGAAAGCATGCTGAATTTACCCATGGTGTACGGTCATTAATGTAGCAGCAGTAGCATCTCCACATTTGTGGGTATGCCACATTTGTGAGGTATACATTTGTGAGTATGCCACATTTGTGGGTATGCATACCATAGGTCACATATTGTGAAGTTTGACAAGTGCCTGTCAAGCTGTGTAATGTGTGTGGTTTTCTTAGATTCACTCAGGTATACTACATATTTAGAAATATACTATGCAAACAATCAAGGGGAGCATAAGATGCCTAGCCATATAGACATTTAAGCACAAATGCTTAAATATTCTTGCCACCCTTTTCAAGTGTTTAATAGTACTAACCTCAAAGAATAAGGAATGCAGATATAGAGGTTGAACGCACAGACCCACAATTTCCACAATACAGTTTACATGTTTTTCTGTTGAGCAGCTTTTGCAGTTGCCCCTTCAAATTATTGTTAAGGATTTGCCACTGCTATAACTGTTTTGAGTCCTACAGTCCTATACTTTGCAAGGACTGCTCTTACATATTGTGAGGGGTAGTTATTTTTTTTTTGATTCTACAGCTCAGTATGTTCTGTAAGGTGCTGACCTTAAAACCTCAGGCTGACCATTATAGATATTGTATTATCCTCTTGTTACTTCATCATCATATGACTGGCACCAAGTTTGTGTACATGGTATGTGTATTTGGGCTGTAAGGACACAAAACTATACCGTCAGGTACTGCATTGCTTCGAAGATTACACATAGGCCTTCTTGGGGCATACTTGGTCCCATCTGCTGTAACTCCATCTCAGTGAACAGCATCACTTTAGTTTCACCCTGCCATTCTATGACCTGCCTAGGACTATCTGTGTAAGACTTTATCATAATCAGCCAGGCCCTTAATAGCTGTATAACAATCAAACATTCAAAATGCAACTTTCTAACATCATGCCATCAGCTGCTACATTCTCAAAGTCAACGCCTTCTTTGGCTATATAAACAGTAATTCACAGGTTTAAAGGTTCACATATGACTATTAGGCTAACAACCTCCAGGGGCCTTTTTATGCCTGGCCATGCTTCCCAAATCTATTTGACAAGTTTTCCTACCCTTGAGTTATTTTATTGGGTGTATATGTGGGCTTGGACAAGGATGGTTAATCATTTATATGCTGCCTCTGCCTAACAGTGACATATCAAGAGTAAATTTCCAATTCCCCTATCCACTGGTCCTAGTTATATTTGAATTTGGATAGGGAGGAGCTCTGCTTCAGAGAAGGGTACTCTTTCAGACCCACACCTAGCCCTCCTACAAGTACTATTCATGTTGAAGATGAGGTTTAGGCCCCAGGATTGAGTAGTTCTAATGCACTTTGGTTTGTGGACATGCAACAGGTCAACAGAGTGGGATGAGAGATGCTGTGTAGGCTAGGCACAGCTCATTCCTTAGCAGTCTGTAAGAGATCAAATACAAAGACAGAGCTTTGAGCCAGTCCATGTAGAACATGTTCTTTACATCCTGTATTTACTTTTTGTGAGGAATTTCTATGATTGCTCCAGCTGCTGCATATGCCTGTTCAAGCAGACACCAAAATGGGTGACATGCTCCATGATCAGTCTGATAAGGAACAAGTACAGCAGAACAATGACATCCTTGGACTTGGATGGCATACCCTTGCTTATAAATTTTGCAACATGGAATGATTCCCTTGCTACCACAGACACATGATGGTCAACGGCCATGTTACTCTCTACATGTGTTCCCAAATCCCTGACCACTGTGTCTACTCTTAGAGGTGCGTTATCAGTATGATAGTTTGCAGGGGTAGCTATCTTCTCAGAGGATACTATGCATTTCTTGGCATTTAGTTTTATACTGCAGTTATGGTTCCAGTTATTGGTCTGTGTCAGGCTTTCTTTGAGGGTATTGGTGTCATTGAGGGATTCTATGACTCTGCCTAGTTTGCAGTCATCTGCAAACTTGGCTGACTAAGGGCGGAGGTGTTTTCATTTACATCAAAAATAAATATACCTCAAGGCTGGTCAAACAGGACAATGCACTTGAGCTTTTCAATGTTCAAATCCCCATAGACAAAATCCAGTACCACTTCCTTACAAGTTATAGGTCCCCCTCTATGATCCAGGACGCCACACCATGTTTTTAAACTTACTGGAAACACTCACCATCCATACCAATACTATATTCATGGACAACTTTAATTACCCCATTATTAACTGGGAATCATATATAATACCAAATTTACAGGCACAGAGATTCTTGGATTTTGTAAACACAAACTCCCTGGACCAAACTGTTGGTACATCAACCAGGGGTGCAACCATACTGGATCTGGTCCTCACTAATATGGGAGAATGCAGTACACCCTTTCTCCTCTGGTAAGGTCAGACCACAAAATTGTCTCCTATGAAGTCAAAATAAAACCTGGAACCCCAGCTAATCCTGGAATATTCAGGAACTATTCTAAGGCTAACCTCCTACTATTAAGTGATAACCTGGAAAAATTTAAAGTGCCCCATAAACCCTGAGAACACTGCTGCCTATGTAGAGCTGTTCGCAGAAACCCTATACAAGCATGTTAATAGCTGCATAAAGGCAGCTGTACCCACTAGGAAGAAGTACAGAACTAACTAAAAAAACAAGCCACCCTGGTGGAATCACAAAATCAATAGGCTGAATAACAGAAGAAAAAATATCATGGCAAAAATTAAATGGTGCAGCACCCAGCAGGATAAAAGCACTCTCCCCAATCTAAACAAACAACTCTGAGGACAAATAAAGTCTACCAAAGCCAAATTTGACAAGGACAACCACAAAGTATTCTTTAGCTATGTCTGCAACCTCAAAGGCAATACACAGTTGTGTGCAGAGCTCATTTTAAGTGGAGCCACCTATACTGAGCCAGAAAATATGGCAAATCTACTGGGCGACAAATTCAGCTCCAACTTTACCTCTCTCTACCCATCAATCTTCCCTCAGGAAATGCCATCAAATATAACTACCCCTGCTGTCACTAGAGAACAGGTCCTTAATGCTCTCTCCAAGGCCAAAAACACTGCATCAACGAGCCTAGACAATATCCTAGGATGCCTTCTTAATAGCATGAAACATGACCTATCAGACTCTCTAATTTTTATTTAACCACAGCCTCCAAACAGGCTTCATGCCTCATGAATAAAGAACAGCAATAGTCAACCCTTTGCACAAAAGTGGGCCATCTACAGACTCTGGAAACTACAGACCCATAAGTCTCACTAGGCTTATATGTAAAGCCATGGAAAGAATTTTAATGGAAATAATCAATAACAACATGGGAAACCTCCAGACACTGGACCCAACCCAATATGGGTGAACAAGGGCAGGTCATGCCTATGGCCTACTCAGCCTAGTTGACTTCTTTGAGAAGGTCAGCAAAGCAACAGATGATGGAAAAATTGTTCATACTGCCTACCTTGACCTGGCCAAGGCATTTAACACAATACTCCACTTGGGCATTGTTTACAAACTTAAGAGGTTAGGTAGAAACCTTTGCATCACCCGGTTTGAAGCCAGTTGGCTTGCAGACAGGATCCAGGAAGTTAGAACTGGGGAGTTCACCTCTACAAACAGGCCAGTCACAAGTGAAGTCCCTCAGGAATTGGTCCTGGGATTGCTCCGTTTTAGCATTTAATTCTCTCAAGTCAAAGCCAATGTCAGTGGCTTTTGGCTGACTAAATCTGCAGATGACTGCAAATTAGAAGCAGTCATTGAATTGCTCACTGACAAAAATGTTCTCCAGGAAGGGCTGACACAGACAAACAACTAGTGTTAGAGCCATGGACTACAACTAAATGCCAAGGCATGTATAATAATATCCTTCAGGAAGTCATCCACCCCTGGTAGCATTATATTGACAGCACACCCCCTAAGTGTTGACCTAGTAGTCAGGGACACTGGGACACACATAGACAGTAATTTAGCCTTAGACCATTATGTGTCTACAGCAGTGAGGAAATCATTCTATGTTATGCAAATTATAAACAAAAGTATGGCATCAAGCTTATCACTGAGTATAAGGCCCCCTTTGGTATGTACCTAGCCAGGCATGTCCAACAACTGGACTGTCCACAGAGGTTCCTTACTAAAAGAATACAGGGCGCAAGTAACATGTCCTACACAGACCACCTCAAGGCCTTATCTTGTATTCTGTCTCTTACAGGCTGTTGAGGGGAGATTTATGCCTGGCATACAAAGCATTGTCAGAACCCACTCTGATGGACCTCCTGCACATCTGCAAAACAAACAGCACCAGAATTTCCCATTCTAAAGACTTAACCCTTGCCTGTGATATAAATAAGACCTGCTGGAGAGATAGGTATGTAAACCAGAGATTACCCCATCTCAGGAACAGGCTCCCCATCTGTGAGAAGCAGTTCCTCCCTAACCCAATTCAAGTGTAACTGAACTACTGGATGGGAAACAGGAAATTCATCCTTGTTTAGCTATGCCTCTAATGGACACAGGCAGCCTGTAAATGGTTCATCCCCCAGGCCCCTCCTTGTAAATGTTTTACCTCCCAAGCCCTTGCTTCCACTTATCAAGGATACCAGAACTTGTCAGAGATTTGGGATACATGGCTGGGATTAAAAATGTCCTTGTAGTTGCTAGCCTATTAAATACCTATGAACCTGTGAACCTGAGTAACAATGACAGACTATAAATATAAATTGCATAAAACCCTGTCAGAAGTAACTTACTGTATGCTTCGTAGTGTTCTAAACTGAGCAGTTTTGGCTGATAAAAGTCAATGGAAAATCATTATTTTCAATGGAGAAATAACATAAAATAACATCACCACTTTTCTACAGCCCAATACCTAGACATTCACCATTTTGCCTACTCTACTTTCTATTGATAATCATTTTCTAAATTATCCATTCAAAGTTGTTTATTACATTAGCTTTAACCATACCTCAAGTCATCAAAAGCAGAACCAAATACTCTTGGAAAATAGGTACATTCAACCAAAAAGTAAGGCATGTAATTAGCATAATATTTGCAAACCAAATAGCATATAACTTCTCTTACTTCCAATAAGATTGTGAGCTACTACTTTGAAACAAATGTTTAAAAACTGAGACTAACAAAATGACACAAAACGAAACCCATTGTGTCATCTCTTTACTGCAAGATGGGGATACTGCAGAGAAATCTTTCTTCTCCTTGTGTTTTTATTCAGATTTTCAATAAGCAGATAGTTATAGTGCACAAGAAACTATGACTACCAAGGAGCTATGTACATGTGAACTTATCTAAACTAAACTCAAACCACAATACAGCAACAACATTTGGCAAGACAGTGTAATGTATCATTAGGGAGAGTTTCATATGCACATAGGGAAGTTAAAATCTATGGAACAAATAATTTGTGCAGGAACTTGGAATCTAGCAATTTAAATAATACAGATGAAGTAAAAAAAACTCAGTTTTAATTTAAAAAATAACAATAGCCTATATTTAATTATTCTGACTGCTTTCTCATTATAAAAAACAGCTGCTTTATTTGTAACTGAGTATAGTCCTTATGGACGGTGCACTGCTTTCTCCTGGTGGCTGTCCCCTTCCTCCATCACACTCCTACCCCCCTCCAAAAAAAAAACACACATTTTAATCATCAGGCACAGCCTTTTACCTGGTTACATAGTATTTAATCTTACCTTATTATCTTCCTCACAGTTCAATGCTGGCTATTTTTTTAATCAATCCAATAGTCTTGAAGAAGATACAATATGAGATAAATTCACATCAGAATCATACTATCCATAACAAATGTAAGAAAAACACGAGCATGACTATATACAAAACTGAACTGATGAATGAATTGCCATGCTACGGGGTATACAACCCACCTTCCATTCAAAAAAATACTTGATGAGTGAGCAGCATTTTGCAGACCTGCTTGTGTCTTCACCCCTGGTGTGAGATATAAGTACTGATCCCAATTAGCCCATTTCTTTATGTATGATATGCTTACTGGCATCTAAAAGGACCTTAAGATCTTGCAAGCTCATGAAATTATCGCTTTTCCAGAGTGCGCTAAGAATTTTCTTATCTCCTAGAAACATCAAGGTAAGCAGATGTTGCTGAGGGAAAGGTAATTCTGAAACCTGATCATATCCATGCAGAAATGTGTGGCTTAAGGCCATTTTCCATCCTAAAGGCACCAACCCATGTAAATCCTGTTTATATTCACTTGTGACATCCCCAGTAAACCTGCTGTAACATGCAGTCCCACCTTTCATTATCTCTCCAGCAATAGCCATGGCAACACAGATAAGTTGAAGCAGTTTATGTAGTTTATAAAAGTAACAGAGAAGTCACTGCCAAGCAAAGATCCTGAAGTGTCATTATCAAGATGCCATTCTAGCCAGGAAATATATTTTAGCCACTATTCTCTAGGTATGTCCAGTTCCAAGTCTCCCATCCAGCCCAGCCTGCTTCTGTCACTTTCCAGAATTTGATCATCGTCAACAGTTTGGAGATTTTGCCCACCAGTTTACAGTTCTTTGCCATGGGCCCTCTCACTTGAATAAGAAAATCAACTACTTTTGGTTAGAAGTCTGACCTTAGAGATCCAAGTTATAGACATCATTCACTTTGGAGAAGGCCTGTATAAAGAAGTCTTAAGTTATCAGAAGATCCATGGTATTGCTTAACTTGCTTCAATAGCATCCATTCATCCATCCATCTATGCATCCATTCTCTTGTCGTAATTGATCCAGTTGACTAACCTCCATGTCTATCTTCTCCAATCTGTGAGACCCTAAGTGTTCTACTGCAGTCCTGAAATACAAGTGGAAGGATCCAGTTCTACCAAAGGTGTATTACTGGGTTCCTCATTGCTCTGCTGAGAGTTGTCAAGGCTGGCATTAAAAGAAACAATGGTATCTTTTGCTTCTTAAAATCTGGCCAAAAGGCCATTTGACTGTCTATTTTTGTGGAGTTCTTATGACTGTGACAGTTGCTTCAAAATGGCATTATTGACCTGCACCTGTAATAGATAGAACAACTTAAAATGCACTGTCTCTAGGTAGTGTGCTGGGTCCAGGACAACCAAGCTGTTATGCTCAGCTGGGGCACTCCTGCTAAACCGCCACAGCCAGAGGCTTCTGCAGGGGGACTATTCTGGCTCCCAGTAGAAGTCTGAGGTGTAGAATGGCTTGGTTCAGGCTGTATCCAGTGCTACTGGAATTCCAGGCAATGGACAGCAGTGTAGGCATCATTTTAATGACCTATAGAGGTGTAAAAGGGATACCCTCAACCATTGGTTGATTGAATTTGAGACTGCAGACATGCCACAGCTGTGTAAGTATGATAATAAGAGAGTATTTGTAATAATTTGAAAGCTAAATATAGGCAAGACTGGTATGCATAATGCTCTTCTCCTCTTTTTTGTTCTTTCCCCAGCTAATGCCGAATGTGAGTTCGATAGAAAGGCTTGTGCTGCTCGAATGGAGAGACTAAGGGAAGCAAGTGGTACGTATACAGCACAGAATGATTAAATACATTTGAGTTTTAGATGTCAAACCTTCAGAAAATGTATCTTAACACAAACCTTGTTATTCTAGCACATTTCTAAAGAGCAAATATATTAATCTGTCCCTATTTCTGGATGATTGCCCCCCCCCCTCCCATTATGTTGGGCTTTGTCCAGATTACTTGCACTAAGAGATTGAGAGCTATAAGAACTATATAGATTAATCCCTGGTGATCAGTGTGGCATTCTGCACAAACACGCTAACCAACTGTGGTCTAATGTAAACAGGATTGCTATTCAAGTTGCTTTATATGGTTTCCTGGCTGGCAATACTGTGGCCAGCCACAAAACTGTGCTTATTTATGTTTAAATGCTGTGTGCAACATGAATATGTAATGAGCGCAGCTCACCACACATCGCCACTCAAACATGTAAACTCCATGTAGGCTTTGTGAAAAGCCTACACAGAGTTTACTGAATCCCAGGGCCTGTGTTTAACCTGCAAGGGGGCCCTCGTCTGTCATCAAATGAAATAAGTAAATAAAATGCATTAGGTATATTTCTCTTCAGAAATTAAATTATGCTGTCTATTCAGCATTCACATTTTTGGGACTTTTCTTTTATGTTATCAGTGCATCTGTTCCATGTCACAGTCCGTACATTGTTTAGGATGTAAGACCATGTATGGGTAGAACACTTACAATAAATGGTAGAACATTTGCTGGCATAGTTTTGCTTGACTGCTTTTTGCTTGATTTGGTGTGGTCTGATAGTAGACAACATTGGCAAGAGGGACACATTTTTTTGCATATTTTTATGCTCTATTGATCCATCTGCTTCTTCACTAGATGTTGCTTAGCCAGTTTGCTTTTAGGACCCTCTCCAAACCTGCTTTTGACTTACTGTGTTTTTTCCTAGCTGGCCTCTTTGGCCATTCTATTAACTATTATTTTTTTCTGCCACAAGACAACTACTTGGCTTTGCCAAGTGAGCTGATGCAGACACACCTAATATTAACCCTCTGTTACCTGTTCTACAGATACTTCCCTGATGAAGTCTAACCTGGACACTGTAATGAACTACATCACGACAGAAATCAACATGCTGCTATAGGCCCATTAAACTTAATAGAAAAATATTATTTTACTGAAAAAAAGTGATAGTTATGTTCCTTAAAAACAACTGTGCTGTCTATTTTCTAGTTTCCTGAATGTGGCTATATATCTTCATATAAGTGAACATTGTCAGTGGTAGAACATAACACATGAAAAATACATAAATACATTGCCTTCCATCAGTCTACAGAGACAGATACTCATGTAAACACACACACACACACACACACACACACACACACACACACACACACACACGCAAGGATAAACATATCTGTGTGTTTCAGCTCAGCAAAATCTTAAGTAAATGCAATAGGTCATGAAACACTGCCTAACAAGAATATAATGATGTATCTTGGTGGGATAGGTTAAACTGCTAGCGTAATCTAGAGTTCCTTTCTGTGAGGTTGCTGCGCTTTCTGTATTTCATTCTTCATCAGCAAACATTGATTGTAATTGCTGCAGCAAGCTAAGGATACTAATTAGACTTTTCACTGTGCACACTACCTACAGTAATTTTTGTGACATGCAGAGGCAGCTCCCCTGCATTGCACATGCATACATTCCATGTACTTGTGGATATTATCTAGTAGCTCTAAAGAATAATAAGAGTATGTTTCAAAAGTGACACGAGTGATTTGCATACCTTGCAAAATACATAACAAGTATTCTAAGAGGGTTTCTACAGTCCCACCAGTGATTTGGAAGACTGGAGGAATTCAGCAGCAGACAGCGGTTCTGTTACTTATGCTGCACTTGGCAAAACAGCTGTAATGTCTGGGAAATGTAAACAGAACCTTAGTTCATGTAAGACTGCTCTGTTTTATTACTGGCCTATGCCAACTGCTGCTAGAGTTTACACAGCAGTTTCATATGGAAAGTTAAACAACTGTAGTAGCATTTTCTAGTACACAGCTTGCCATGCAACCTACATTTACTCTCTGCAGTACATGTGACAGTGACTATCTGCTATACAAATTAAAAATATAGACACACAAAAAGAAAAAGCAAGCAAAAATCTAACTACTACCAGCAAGCAAGGTTTGCTAGGTGTGTGAACTATGTCCATTTCTATGTCTTCCAAATCCCACAGTGACCTGTCTTTCCCATGTCATTTTGAAGTCTTCCAACTGAACTGATAATATGCAGCTCTCCCTTTTCTGATAAGAAATGCCTCCTCCTTTTTACTTAAACCCATGCTAGTCCCATGGCATGCCACGAGGCAAGATTTTGATCATTTTTTACTTTTAGTGATACCTCTCTGTTGCTTCTCAAATTCTGATTCCTCTCTTATATCATTACTTAATCCTCACTGATTTTCCTTCCTTGATCTTTAAGAGATATAGATTTCAATGTAAACAGAGGAAACAGAAACGAGGTCTACACAGTCGACTGACTTCTCTCTGTACTTTTCCCTCTGCAACCTCCTGATCCTTCATACAGCCTTGTAACATTGTTTTGCTAGCTTTGACTCATCAGATGTGGTTAGACATGCAAATTTATATGCTTAATAACCAAAGGTATCTCTCTTTTCATCAAATAATCCTACCCTGGATACTTCTGCAAATAGATAGCTTGCCCAAGGAAAGCAACAGTACATTTGTATTCACTTTTAAGAGGAACAGCTGCACTTTAAATGCCTTTTCATGTTTACTCAGGCTTTTGTAGATATTCTTCCCCTCCCATTGTATATATTCTCATACAGATCTTATTTACTTCTGGAAGGATGAATGCGTTAGCTTCCTTTATGGATTCTGTGCAATACCACTGATGAAAAGCACATGATACTAGCTAAAGGTGTACATTCCTGTTGCATAATGCACATCAAACTGCCTTTTTCAGGCTAAATTCATTCATAACCCTATTGCATTATTATGCAGCCATTTCATACTTAGTTTACCTCATCTGTGTCACTCTTGCATACTTCAATTTATTCATGAGTTTTCTAAGAGTAACATAATTCTGGTCCAAATATTTATTGTTTCACTTCTATCCACAACTTCAGTTATCTAATTCTGTTTCTGCCTTTGTAATCAATGGATTCCAGGGTCTAGGTATTCCAATATCCTTTCTTTATTTATTGGTCATGAATGTTCCCTACTACTGTGATGAGGTTGCATTTTTAAGGCTCTTTCTTATTTCTCTGTTTAGGAAGAGAGATTACGTGTGATGTTTTCTTCATTTCCAAAACCAATCATGCATTAAGTGATCCATTGCACAGTATAGCACAGGTTATTTCAGTATCTCCATTAATTCTTTTAATAGTTGTTGCATGAATTTTTCAGCCTCACAACACTAAAAGCATTCAGCTTTGCAAATTATTCCATGAGTTTTATCCCTTCTGAATCTAACATTGCCCCCCCACCCATGTTCATTCATACTGACCTTTTATGCCCATTGCATATATGCTCTCTGTAACATATCATCAGATTTATAAAAGTAAATACACATAAGAAAAGCAAATATACATAGCCAGGAGGATGTCTGAGTTACTAGCTGCTCAAATACAAAGAAACAAAGGGGCATGCATGCGCAATAAATGTGCTGTAAAACACAAACACATACATGCAAATATTACAATTCTTCCCTACTAAAATTTTTACAGACACAAAACTGACAAGTCTTTGACTGAGTGCTGATCAAGGAAAATATGTCTGAAAAAACTTTCCTCAGTCATTTCTGAGGAAACCCAAAGAATGTTTTGTTCATATCAGTCACACATTCTAAATATTTACGTTTTTTTTTTTTTTTTCATTTGTCTATACATTGTTGACCAAGTTAGTTCCACTAGGCCAATGGCTTATTTTCATGGGAGACCCAAGGTAGTATCCATACTGAGTAGTGGAAATTTGGCCAGGGTACCTGAGAACATCATCTACTTTTTTGACAACTGGGTGGTACTGGAGGGCTGCTGTCAAGGTCAAAATTTTCCAAAATAGAGGAGAAAAGAGGACAGCAGGCTGAGAGAAGAGTTACAATACTGAATTATCAAAAACAGATTCTGCAAGAAAGGAAATTGTTGTTTCAAAGCTGGAGGAAGGAGGTCAGGAAACTCCTGCTTTGACATAGATGATGGATCTAGGTAAGCTCTATGCAGTTGAAGAAGTTGGAGAACTATTTTGGATTACATGCTGAAAGAGAAAACGGAGGAGGCACTGTCAGATATATTGCAAAAATTAGCTAGATTACAATAGATTACCTGAAAGTACTGGCTGCACCTTGGGGGTTATGCTTTACCGGCAGAATATCTGGGGTTTAAAGTGCAGGACATAAAAGCATTAATGCACTTAGGAGCAGAAATCTTTTGTGAGGTTACTTTTAAAGTTTTATTTTACTTGAAAAAATATAAATGACATGGAGAAAAAGAGCTGACTGGCACCATGAAATGAGTACATTTTTTAGACCTTGGGACTGTAATTTAAGAAGAA
This sequence comes from Protopterus annectens, assembly GCF_019279795.1. Taxonomy (NCBI): domain Eukaryota; kingdom Metazoa; phylum Chordata; order Ceratodontiformes; family Protopteridae; genus Protopterus; species Protopterus annectens. Next base: position 679,080,165 of record NC_056731.1, read on the forward strand.
AAGAAGTGTGCAATTCAGAATGTTGAACACAGAAGAACCAAAGTTAGTTTTTTTTCTGTCTGTAATTAGGTGTATGAGGTTAAAAATGTATGAGGACAGAAATGTCTGGATGAGGGGCTGGCAGTTATGGGTGACACTGGCTGTGCATGATGAAGAAATGAATGCAGCATATTTCAAATGTTATAACAGTGAATGGGAAATGAGGAACATGAGGTACTGGGACAGCCAAAAGCATTTTTTGGAGAGATGAGAGGTACTTGGTGCACAACTATAATAAAAGGTGATGTGGTCAATGTGGGGAAAAGGGGATATATCGCAAAACATTGTAGCCCTATGTATAGAAAATACAATGAATATGGACAATTTGACTTGATTGTTGTATACTAGGAAAAATAAACATTAAAGAAAGAAGAGAATATTTCAGAAGAAATACAATCTGAAGACAATATAACTGAAGATATTGGTGGAGAAAGTATTATGGGGAGATAACTTAAAAAGAAAGTGTAGTATGAAAATGTTGATAATGTGAAAGTGGTAGGCAATGTTTTACAAACAGAAGGTATTGCAGTGCAAGATAAAAGCATATATGCAACACCAGCAAGTGAAGAAGAGGAACAGAATACGAGACGGAAGAAAAACAATAAAACAATGGTGGCATTGGAGGAAGGATAAAGGGAAGGAAAAGAAAAAAAAATGGAAATAAGAAAGACACAAAAAGGAAAGGGTTGACTAAGGAATATTAGAACTAAATGTAAATAGCATTCAAAATGATATTAGAAGTGACTTGATGGTGTTAAAATAAGTAGGGAGGTTATATGTTTTTCAAGAGATATGTGAAGGAAGTAAAAAGGAAATTAAATGAGGCAATATGATGTAAAAAGTTTATATAGTCAATAGGAAGTGATGTCTGTGCAGGAATAGGATTTTTATTAAGTGCAGAGATAAAGATACTGAATGTGATGGTAGTAGGGCCTGCAATACCAGTGATATGTGACATAAGGAAAAAGGAAATATGTGTAAAGATATATGTAGTTCATGCATACACCAACATATCGGAGAGAGAAACCGATGTTTGAGAAATTTTAAAACTTTGTCCCATTAAATATATAATTAATTATGGTAGGACTTTTTAACTGCAATTTAAGAAAGGAAAAGGAAAAATAATAGAGGATATTAATGCAATAAGGTGATTTAAATAATACTGAAGACTGAAACTAGAAAAAGAAACAGAGAATACACATATAACAGGGGGATTTCTATAAATGAAATAGATTATGTGGTTAATTTAACGCATATGAAAGAAATAGATGAGGTAGAAATGGATGACGTTTTACATCACAGCACAGTATGGGCTAGAGCAGGTGATGACACAGAAGGGAAAAAGAAGCTTGAAGAGACAATTGCAACAGCATGACAGACCACAGAGTTTCCTCAGAAAAAAGAATACACAGAGCAAATAACAGGCCCTATGCAGGCCATCTCAAAGCTCTATCGCTGTACTTGGTCTCCTACAGACAGCTGTCTTGCAACCTGTACCTAGCCTAGAAGCCATCCTCTGATCCCACACTGATAGATTTGTTTTGCTATCTTTACCTACATTTGACACCTTTCTATCCACAAAACAAATAGCATCAGAAATATCTGTTCTAAACCTAAATCTTGTCTGTGACACAAATAGGACATGTTGGAGTAGATATGTGTCTCTAGGATTGCACCTTCCCTGCAGCATGCTTTCCATCCATATGAAACAAAGCTATCCCTAACCATATTTAAATTAATCTGGAGCAATGGATAAAAAAATCACAAGTTTACCCTAGTTTGGCAACTATGTCCCTAATAAAGAAGGGCAACCTGTGCACATCTGGTGTACAAGCCTATACTGTAGCTGTAAAATTCCTTGTGGTTATGACATGTCAGCAATATAAGCTTGGCGAGGCTTAAAATGGCTCTTGGGCCAATAGCCCAATAACCACTTACAAATCTTAAAAGGAAAGGAATAAAAAAGTCTGACTCTAGAGATTGCTAAAACAGATGAAATGAAAAAGGAACATATGATTTTATGGGAACAGGATACGAGAATGAGAGTACATTATGAAAACTGGACAGACAGGTGGAGTGCATTCAAGAAAAATACAAGAAAGTGCTTTTGATTGAAGAAAAAAGAGTGCAGTAAAGGAATACAAGAGTACATAATAACATTATAAAAGCACATGAGAATGAGAACCATGTCATGATAGAGTGAGACAAATAAAAGGGAGCTGTATGATAAATACAGATTAAAAAGTTAAAATATGCTGCTTATACAAAGATGTTTTTAAAAGGAAGGAAGAAAGAGGAACTTTTACCATTTTAGGAAAAGAGGAAAAGCTAAGAGAAATGAGAACAGATCTACATGTTTGATGAAAAAGGAAATATTAGATATCAGTAAAGAGAAATAAATAACAATGTGGACATATATGTAGGTAGAATGTTTGAAAAGGAAGTAGAAGAAGAAGAACACATTGCAAAAAAACAATTCAGAAAATGTTAAGCATTCTCTAGAAAGGAGACTACTACAAGATAAATGGAAAAATAAATAAATAAAAGAAGGAAGGGAAGAATTAGCATCAGAAAATAGATGAACTGGATTATGAATTTTATAAAGAAATGAATGGAACTGAGAAATTAACATTCTGTAAAATATTACATAAATGGATAGAGAAAGCAATAACAAGGGAAAGGTTTTGTGCTAGAGTAAGTTTATGGGGGAGAAAAGATGAAAGAAAAGATATATAAAAGTAGACAACATTAACATTAGGACATGCAGATTATAAACTATGAAAATAACACACAAAATGATGCATAAGGTGTTGGATGAAGTTATAGAACAAGGGGTTTTCATAATCAAATGGAAAGAGGTGAAGGAAATGTTAATAACAGTAAAAGAAGTAACAGATAAACTTTCAAAAGAAAATAAAAGCTACTGACATGATATGGTAAAGACTTTATATAAGGTTGGTTAGGAAACAGTGTGGAAGATTCTAGATATGTATGGGATAGGAGAAAATATATAAAAATATGCTATGACACATCATATGTGAAATTTACAGAAGATGGATTGATGGGATGAAAAATAAAATTAATAGAAGAGTTAAACAAAGATGCCCATTAAGTATGTATCTGTTTATGCTGGTAATAAATTCAATAATTTGAAAGAGTGACTGAAATGAAAGATGCAAAATGAGAGATGGAAAAGGAGTTGCAATACCAATTTGTCTGTCATATGTAGATGATTTAGCAATAGTGATTATGGCTAAAAATAAAAAATGGATAACTATAGTGGAGTTTTGAAAATGCTGTGATGGTGGAAAATTTTTAATCTATTATTTATCAATAAGTGTATAAAATAAAGGTAAACATGTTAGGAAAACTAGCATATCTGGGTGGGAGCACATAATTACAACTAAAATGGAGAAAGAGATGTTAGAAATATCTTTTAATTTTATTTGGAGATTGAAACCGAGTCCAGTGGAAATAAATCTAAAAACCTCTACAGTGTATGCATTTTTTCTGGTCTTTATTAGATCATCGAAAGTTTAATAGTTTGAATCACTAAAGATCAACCTTTAGTGATCAAACTATTAAAACGTTGAATGTTATAAAAATATATTCAAAACAAAAAAAGAAAAACTAAAGGGTGTAGGCAGATGGGCAAGTCCCCCTGCACCCCCGCACTCCCGCTACTTAAATATACCAACTCCGAGACCACACTACATTGAAGTAAATGGAAATCTCCCCTTACGGAGATTTCCATTTAACCGTTCAATGTTCTGCACTTTCGCTATTCTCATGCCGACAATATCAACTTCGATATTGTCAGTCTTCAAGAAAATAATACAGACCCCATTTTTTCTGGGTAGTAAAGAATATGAAAGAGATATTATGAAGAAGCCCCATTATTTAGGGACAACAATGCTCAGTGTACGCAGTCCATTCAATAAAACCTTCTGGCTTTATTATTGCTTGATGGGTTTTTTTTTTGGTCAAAGTAGCAATATGAAAGAAAGATGGATTTGGAAACGATGGGGAAAATATTACATGTAAGTTATGAATAAGTATGGATGGTAACCATCGGTAATGTTGGGATCTGCTATAGTGTGCATAGTCGAAAAAAATAAAAAACAGACTTTTACATACTAAGTCAGTGGAGGCCATTTCCTGAAATATTGTTTTTTCTCCAACATATGGCAATCTCTGAGTTACTACATATAACTTTGTGAGTGTTAGAGAATTGCCCCCCCCCCCCTGCAAAAAAAAAATAGTTTAAAGAAGAGTGATCTTCAGAAGTCACTCTTTTCCTGGGTTTTTGGCCTATTTTTTCTGCTTGCCATATCTCAGCATTTTGAGTGCCTACATTCCAATAGGTAGCCAGTATAGACATATGAAGAAGAGACAAATGGAAAAAAAAAACAGAAGGAAAAGAATATGGAAATAAAATAATATTATTGAAGGTAAAACTTAATGAAATTATTGAAAAGAGAAAAAGAAGGTATAACAATATTATGTACAAATATTACATGGTATATCCATGGAATGAAATAAAGACATAAAAAGTGATAAATAATAAAGGAAAAGGTTTGAGAATTTTTATGGAGCAGGGGATTTCCTGTGGACAATTTTGTTGAAAAAGTTATCTGTTAAAACTAGTATGAAACATAATGAAGAAAAAAAAAACATTGGTTTTAGAATGTAAAGAATGAACAGTTTTGGAGAAGAGTTAAAAGAGAATATATATATATATATATATATATATATATATATATATATATATATATGTGTGTGTGTGTGTGTGTGTGTGTGGGAAGCACTTAAAACATAATGATGGGTATGATATTATATAGAAAATATGCAAAAGAAAAATGTGAAAATGAAGAAAAATATGGTGCAGAATATTACTTGTAGAAATCTGGAGATTATGAAAAAGAATATATGAAGGATTATTGCTTAATAACAATAGAGATGCTGAAGATGTAATAGATGAAATAAAAACGATGACTGTGGATGAAGAGTGGGGTAGAGAAATTAAAAAAAGCAATTGTTGGCTAAAAAAATTATTTTTTTAAATTATGAACATATGACATTTTTAAGTGCAGATTATAAATTAGTGTTTAGAAAAATGGAAAGAAATTACAAGATATATGTTATGATATCAATTTGTAAATAATGTAAAAAATTGTAAACAAGATAAGATATAAGCAAAGCAACCCCACCGTTTTGTTTTTTCAAAAGGTTTTATAGGATCTTTTAAATTCATCTGAGTAACAACCACATCAGGAAGATAGGGCCTTAATTTTAATGTCTTATCCAAAAGATAGCTACTCATGAGTGCAGCACCCGTTGTGCTACACTGCAGTTTCAGTATTACAAAATTAATCCAACTACTTGGTATGGGATTGGAGCCCAGAGCCTTGTGATCTTCTAGCATCAAAGGTGAAAGTGCTACCTGATGAGCTACAGACACTGCTTTTATATATACATTAAATAATAATCTAATTCTCAGTGAGTATATCTGTCATGCCAGGACCAGAACCACAGTCATTATTCATACCTTATGCAAACATTTCAGTTTGTACTCTTGTACTTGTTGTGTTGTACTGACTACGATGTACCTTGCTTCTGTCATACGATTTGTGTTCAGTACTTTCCATCTTTATGTTATTTTAATGTGACCCTTCTTAAAGAATCTCGTGCAGTCTCCTTATTTAAACCAGCCACTCTCAAATGTATGATACATCTTCCCATGTCCAAAACAATAGCAGGCTTCATAAAGGTTAATTGCAATTCTATAGAGCTAGTTTGATATGAAAACCACATACTAGAGTTCTATGCAGTTCAGAAAAGCCATTACTCTTGTGAAATAACATTCGCTAAGCTATCTGGTACCTGGATCAGGCAAAGTATTTTGTAGATATGGAAATAATGCTTACTGGACAAGTTAGTGATTTAGAAAGGTACCTACAGGTTTTGACAAGTCTCTGTAAAGTGCATTCGTTATGGTACTGCAGGTGTGGGATACATGCATGCACATCTGCAGAAAGAGTCTCAATTTGTATAAAATGCAGACATGTTGCTCAGCATGACTTAGCTGAGCAAAATGGTTAACAATTCCAAGTATAAGAAAAGAATATGTACAAATGAATGCTGATGCATAAAGCAGCTGCATTATATGAATACAATAAACTGCTTACAGCTACCATTAGTATATCTCACACTCTGGTGATATAAAAGATCTTCCATCAAAGGGATTAACTCTGGAACAAGATCCCCAAAGTTGAACATATGTTAAATCATGTGTGATCTCTAGACATGGAAAGTGAGGCAGAAATTACTAAGAATTACCACTGGACATAACTGCAATATATAGCAGACTATAGTGCCACCATCACATGCTGCCTGAACACTCACAGTTACACCCCTAATGATGTGAGGGCACAGCAGATTACTTATAATATAGTAGACTCAGTAAGATATTTCATGGCACAAATGAGTGGTCAAGTTGGATAAGCCTTCAGTTGCACCATGAGGTAAAAGGCCAAGCTTGATGTATATATTCCTTTATAGTATTCTGGTTCTATATCTTGTTCTCTGTCTTTCATATCATCTCTCTTTTTTTCTGGCATGTGAAAATACAGCACTGACAAAAGTACACACTTCCATGACACAAGCAGGTTTTATAATACCCAGTTTGTAATTATTTGCTAAGTTTGTTAACCATAGGTCATGTCTCTCTTTACAGAGACCAGACAAGTAAGTACCAAAAAAAAAGAGGTACCAACATCAAACCCTGGAGAAAAACACTGGTCACTTCCACTATTTCTGATGAGGAGCCTGCATCTCACTTTGTGTAGGTTCTGTCTTTCAACCAGTTTGCTACCCATTTTATCATAAATGAGTTAGTTTTTAAAGCATTTTTGTGTTCGTATGATGCTAGCACTTAGAATTGTGTTAAAGAACTTAGCCAGATCAAGATATACCATGTTCACTGCATGGCCACTATCGGCAGCCTCTGTAACCCTTCTGAAAATGTTTATCAGATTAAACAGATAAAAATCTACCCTTCACAAAGCCAAACTACTGGGGATCAAGTCTAGCAACATTCTTGATGACACCATTTATGTGGTCAGTTAAAATGCATTCCTTGGCTGTGCAGATGAGGCTTGTAAGGCTGATAGGTCTATCATTACCAAGGTCAGTTGTAAGGCCACTCTTGTGGATGGGCATCACCATGGTGTACTTCATTCATTAGAAATAAAGCAAGTAGCTAAACTGGGGTTGAACAGCTTAAGGAGTGTGTTTGCAAGGGAATGTTTAACACTGCTAATTAAGCAACCAGGTACATTTTCAAGTTCTGGGAAGGAAGTATTTTTGCCCTTAGTCAGTATTTTAAATGAATTATCTTTAGACATAACTGGGGGAGTAAGGGATCCTTATATGTTGGTACTTGAGTAGAAGACTCAGGGGTGAAGTTGGTGCTAAATCTGTTTGCAAGGATATTGACAATGTCATTTGGGTCAGAATAAGAGGCCACAAATAACTTCTGAGCAAAGTAGAGTACATTGTTTTCTAACACAGATAAAGAATGACTCAATTATCTTTGGCTTCAGAGGTCAGCCTAAGTTTACAGGCTCCTTTAGCAGTCCTGATAATGTTCTTATTTTATTGTTTAGGTATCACCACTGAGAAGATGTTTTTTTTTTTTTGGGTCCTACTAAGTAATTTAAGGCATTTCTTTCTTTTTGGCAGTAGACCACCCACTGTAGTTTGTTTTTGAATTTCCTGTGATACTTGGTTCTGGTACAGACTGTTAGTTCTTTGCATTTTTCTAAATGGGTGCATAATTCCTTACAAAAACTGGGTGTTGTAGTAATGTCTGCAAGATGTAGTTATAAGTGAATTTTGATATTTTGTCACATACTAGGTTGAGGTTGTCAGGATTGTAGTCTTCACATTAAGAGATCCTTGCTGTTGGAGCTTTTAGGAGTTTAAAGGGGATGGTCACAGGTTTATAATCAGACTTCTCTGGAAAGAAGAAGATAACAGAGAAGGATTACTGCAAGAATTAATCATATGTGTAATAATTAGTTCAAGAATGCTATGCCCTCTAGTAGGTATATTTATTAGCTATTCAAGGATTTTTTTCTTATATATTGGAATATTTGGACATATCATACACTGAAAGTACAAGTGTCCCCATTTATTGAAGTGCAGTTAAAGTCACCTAAAATAAGGGAGATTGTGCTAACTGAGAAACCATTTAGAACATTGACAAATCTTACATGGTTATCGGAGGACAAACAAGTTGTTCTTTAAGAAGCTGTGACGTCCCTGTACTGGCCCAGTAATCAAGGAGCATCAATCCTCACCAATGGCAACAGTGAGGGATGTACACAATGGGAGGATAACAAGTAGATACACAGTAAAGTACAATTTCCCTTAAGAGCACACAGAGATCACAGTCAGTCTGGGGCTGGTTTCTCCCTTTTTCTCCAGATCCCCAATAAGACTCCCCACTGGCACAGCTGAGGGGTCAAGCCAAAACCTCCAGCACTCTCTCTGTCCAACCAGTGCTTTCTGTCCCTCCCCAAGTAGCTGGCATACACACACACTTTGAGATATGACTTATATACAAACACTCACCGACACTCCTGGGGAAGGCTGGCACAGGTTTACTAGCTATGCTCCCTTTTGCCCAGACTATAAAGTAGTTATCAATGCCACCAACCATCCTTTATCAGCTACTATAAGGCCCTTTCAAAGGATGGCCAACCCTACTGTGTAATGTTACTATTATCCAAATGATAGATTTTAACCAAGCACTAGGCTATTAGGAGTGGCCTGTACAGTGTCACCAAATACATATGTAAGTACGCTCAGAGCTTAAATATGTCTCACAAATAGCAGCCACAAAAATAGGTTTAAATACATTTAATAATAAATAATAAAAGAACAAGACAATACTCAGAAAACAAACACAGTTATTTCAGTGTTCAGAATCACAGGAAATATTTTAAAACAACATTGCAGGACAGTCTCAAATAAATACAGAAATCATCTAAACTAATCTTTACTATATTCCTATCTATATCTAAAAGAGGTACTATGACCTAAGTCTTACTTACAGACAACACGCAGGCAGAAGTGCTGAGTGGATGTTTCTAGGTCCAAGACAACATACAAAATGCAAAGTCTCTCTCTGAGAGAGTTCTTAAATTAATATTAAACATTACTGCCGGGTAGCTTGGATGACATCACTCTTTGTCACCTGCCGCCAGTTCCCAGGCTAACAGAAACTAACATCTCTTTGTTAAAAATACATCTCTCTCAGATGTTTGCTCAGAACTGGAAGTCATAAAACAACTAAACACTTTTATTTTTTATACCTAGTAATTACTTCTCTCCAAGACAATAGAAAAACTATTAGCTCTAGACATTGTGTCTGCTTCACTGAAACTGAGAGATAACACAATCATAAAACAATTTCAACTTATTTTCTTGAAGTTTTGCAATTTAACTTTGTATGTTCCAGTTTCTACTATTAAAACGGGTCTATCCGAAAATGTCGACTCACCTTTTGTCGACATGGAAATGTCAACATCCAAGTTTGTTGAACAGCCAAATCACTGTCATTCTGTTACACCTGCCATTTCCCCGACTGTTGTGCAGACTCAGAGTTAGAATATTTAGTTAGGGGTATGAGGGGAGTACAGCCCCCCATGGTGGTGGGTGTGGGGGGTGAAACCCCCCCCCACTTAAATATGTTTGTTTTTATGTGGTGTTGATGTGATTTGGCTGTTTGACAAACTAGGATTTCGACATTTTAGTGTTGATGAAAGGTGAGTCGACATTTTCGGATGTCACTCTTATAATATAGACCCATTAAAACATACATTTGCGCAGGTATATAGTTTATATACATTTCTGTTCTTTTCGAGTACGGTACACTATGGGCACATCCTTGAAGCTCAGTACCATGTTCAACACACACTTCTGCACCAGTAGTTTAATATACACATAACATACAGTTCTCTTACATTTATAGGTTCATAGGTTGTTAGTAGGCTATTGGCCCTAGGGCCTATACAAGCCTAGCCATAACAATTCCCTGGATATTTTTTCCAACAATATTTACTCTCCTGCTAGGCTGACATGATCCCTGGGGTGAAGTTCCCATCTCCCATCCAATTGTCAAGGTTCCTTTTGAAGAGGGCCAAGGAGACGCTCTGCTTGACATGTATGGGCAGTCTATTCCAGAGTATGGGGAGTCTCTGGGTCAGGAACCTATATCTCCAGCATGTTTTGCTCATTGTAATGAGAAGGTTTAGATCCCTGGAGCGTATGGCTCTGAGAGATTAGGATTTCTTTAAGTGAAGCATGTCCAACAGCTCAGGGTTTGACATGGACTTGTATGCTAAGCAGAGATCGCCTCTGAGTAGATGATATGCCACAGAGTATAGCTGGAGTTTGTAAGACAAACATATGAATCATACTGATAATCGCAAATGACATAGAAATATATACAAAATTCTAGATAGCTGGGCTGGCAGTGTAGCGCAAGCTATTAATTAATAATTAATCCTAAACAGAAGGACCTGCAGTTCAGTTACATCAGTTAGTGAGCCTCTGGGGATCTACCTGGGGGTAGAATGTTCATTGACAAACATGGAGATACCAAAGAAATACGACAAAACCACAGTGGAAATCACGAATAACACTGAGTAGTCCCAAGTAGTATAAAAACATATTTAATGTAACAATTGATAAAGGTTAAGCGCTTTCATCTATATGCTAGACTTCTTCAGAACATTGAAAGTATGAATAAAAACATGTATACATTGTTACAACCAATGGCAATTGAATATTCAAATGCAGACATATCTCATTATGTCATCACTTCCCCTTCATGAATATTAAAAAAAATGTACGCAAAATTATTATAAAAGGTTAAAAAAAAACCTCAAAACTAATATATTCTACATCCTAACTTCTAAAATAGGTTTGATTGGTATATTGTCATTAATTCCTGGCATGGCGGTGGCGTTTAATAATATTTGCCATCTAACCTCCTTTTTGCTTAATAATGCCTTCAGATTTCCACCCCTTAGACTGGGGAATAATACTTCCAATAAGGCAAACTTAAATGTTTCACATCCAGGACTATCTCTAATGTGTCTATATAAGGTGTTATTGACATCACCTTTTTTAATAGCATATAGGTGGTCATACATCCTGTCCCTCAAACGTCGACCAGTTTTACCCACATAAAAACCCGGACAGCTGGTACATAGAGCAAAGTATATGATGTTCTTGGTTTGACAGTTACCTTTCATAAAATCTATCCTGGTTTGACTCTTGTTACTAACTTGTATTGATGGTTCCTCTACTATAGCAAAACGTAGTTTGCATCTCCCACATTTAGTAGTCCCTGTCCTGAAGGGTTTTGTGTGTGAGTTACCAGTATGTGACCTGTATTTCATGTTCTGCCCTATCTTATTCACAAACTTAGGAACATTCCCTACCAATCCATAAATTTCAGAATCACTTTTCAAAATGCTCCAGTTATTCAGAATAACATTTTTAACATCTAATGTATTTTTATTGTAGAGTAAAATGCACGCCTTGTTAAATCCATCAAAGGTAGTAACATTAATTTGTTCGTTGCCTATACCCAACTCAACGCCTAACAAAGGCTTATATTTTCTGCCCCATTCACTTATAACATATGCCACCACATCATCAACCACTGCAGTGGGGTATCCTCTTTCTTTAAACAATGATCCAATATACCCCAATTCTTGTACCATTTCCTTGTATTCTGAGGTCATGCGGGCTGCTCTAATGCACTGCCCCTTTATTATATTTCTCTTTTGAAAGTTAGGATAACAACTGTTATATTCCAAGTAAAAGTTACTGAAAATTCTTGATTTAAAACCTTGAGTAGTATGGGTTATGTACGTATCTAGATATGAAATACCTTCTACACTTGTCTGGTATGTGAATTTAAGGAACGTGCTTGTGGTGTGCATATATTTAACAAAATCTTCCATCTCTGCTATGTTCCCATCCCAAAGAACAAACACATCATCTAAAAATCGAATATAACATCTGATGTTTTTCATCCACTCACTTTTAAAAATGAACTCCTCCTCCCAATCTAGTAAAACAAGATTGGAATATATGGGGGCACTGGCAGCACCCATCGCAACACCTTTGTTCTGCCTATAGTACTCTCCTTCAAAATATATGAAGTTATAGTCAAGTACTAGGCTCATGAACTCACTAATAAGTGTTATCTTCTCCCAATCTAAATTGGTGAATTTGCGAATACTGTTAATAAACCTATCCATACCTTCTTCCCTTGGAATACAAGAGAAAAAATTGACCACATCGATGGTGACTAGAACTTGATTGTCCTTCCATAAAGTTGGTCTCAACCGACTAAGAAAATCCCAAGAATCTTTTATTATATGTCTGGCCTTTTTGTAAATAGGTTTTAACCAAGTATCCACGACCTTCCCGAAAGGGAAGGTCTTGGATTTGCTGCCAGGAAGTATGGGTCTATAGGGTGGATGCAACATGTTCTTGTGTATCTTTGGAATACCTATAATAGTGGCCAACAGAGGATATTCAACTTTCAAAAACTTGTATAGTTCACCAGCTATCCTTTCTTCCAACAAGTATTCCTCCAATGAAGCATCTATACACTGATAGGCTATATGTACTTCATTAATGGATGATATCTCGTATGTTTCAGTATCCTGAAGGATGGTGTAAATGGCATTTACATAATCATTATTCTCCACCAAAACTACACCTTCCCCCTTATCCGGTTGCAGAATTCTGATATCATTGTTTGAATTTAGGGAGCATAATAATTCATGTACTTTCTTACTAAGATTATATTTCAGCCTCTGTTGCTTAGTGTTTCTGGATAGTTGATATAAATCATCTATAACCACTTTTTCAAAACTAGCCAATAAGGGGTGGAGTGGAGGGGTGAAAGTACTTCTTTTTTTCAATTGTCCCTCCGGTTTCTTTGCTCTTACATCTTTAAAATATATACTGAGATTTAACTTGTGGACAAATAACTTAAATACTATGATATAATCCACTACATTGACTCTCATATTAGGAACAAATTTGATTCCTTTTCTAAATAAAGCAAAATGTTCATCATGTAGTTCCAATATAGTGTAATTGTAAATATAAAAATTGCCCTTGCCATATTTAACTTCATTGTATTTAACTATTTCATGATTGCCTATAACATTCACCTTTTCATCCTGTCTGTCCTGAAATTTGTTGTTTGATGATTCCGGTAATTCCCCCTCCTCCTTCCTACATTCTCCCACTCTGTTTCCTCCACTAAAAAAGAGTGGAAATCCTCATGTATAGCATGATTGGACCTCTCAGAGTTTCTATAGTACCTAGAAGTGCTGGCCTGGTTATTCTTCACCTTGTGGGTTTTATCCCAGTTCTAAACCTTCCCTTATTTATATTGATTTAATTCTCTTTGAAGTTTGGCGCACTTTCTGTTAAAAATTCTATGACTGTTATTTTTAGCATATTGGTATTGTCTATCGTATAATTGCTGCCATTCATCAAATAAAAGGTCCTGGTAATACGAACATTCAGTTCTTCAACTTCTTTCATGAGTTTACGTAACTTACCATCATTACATTTAAGAATAAATTTCATAAAAGTTATCCCAAAGTTATCAAACATTTCATTTCACTCATGTAAATTCTCTACAGACATATCTATACCCATGGGCTTCTTAAAAAACCTAAGCCCCATGGGAACAATGCGTAAAGAAATGCAACAGTTTCACTAGGAATTATCTAACTGTATGTCTTTGATGGCATTCAGTTTTTTACCAAAAACATATATCATGTCCTTAAGAGTACCATCATTTTGTTCGCTAGTGTTGGCGTCAATACCAGCTCTATTATCATGAAATTGGAAGTCCTGCACATTCGTTAAAAAAGTATCAAGCCCCCCATGCCTGTTATTAACTTTATTGCTGCCTTGCCTGTCTGCTACTAGATTAGGAACAGACTCAGTTACAGTACCTTGATTGCTGTGGTTAACGGCTACAGAATAAGTTCATTTAGGTGCAGTTCTTTTGGGTATGGCACCCAGACTACATCCCTCGTACTCCGTATTGTTGCCATCCTCGTCTAGATTTTCGGTCTCATGCTCTTGTTGGCCAGCAATGATACAATGAGAGGACCCGGTTTTGTTGTTGGGAGTACTGCCAAAATCTCCTTGCTCACACCGAACTCAAGGCAATCCCGAGCTACCCATTATATTACGTAAATACACGGGACGTTCAACATCTCCATTACGGCTCCTGATAGGTTGACTGAAAAGATCAATCAGTCTAGTGACTTCTCCTTTCAAAATTGTCATTTCAGATTGCAATTTATGTATCTCATCCCTTCGGATAGGGGAAAATATGGAGGGTAATTCATCCAGCGAATTCATGATTGGAAAAAACAACTAGTGAACAAATGAAACCACGTAGTAACAACTTCACCAAAGAAATATGACAAAACCACAGTGGAAATCACGAATAACGCTGAATAGTCCCAATTAATAAGTGACAAACAAAGATGAATTTCTCCACTGCATGATATTCAGACTAACAGTCTTACTGTCATTTTGTTAATAACTCCTTGCCCTTTCTAATACTGCCTATTATTAGCTCGTAAGTCACTTAGTTAAAGAAGCTAGACTCAAAAAAGAGTTCTTGATGCCACATAGCTCTCAACCAATCAGGGACAATTTTCAACAGAATCAGGGGGAAAATCCCAAAAAAAAATCAGGGGCAATTAGTAACACTTTTAAAATATTAATGCTATTAACTTGAGACACTGACAGAATCAGAGCATGTAAATTAATATACATTTTCTGAAATAAAAGACGTCTATAACTCAATGTCATTATTCATTAAGTGTAATTCACCACCTTTCCTCCAAAAGTCACTAGTTTTAGGAGGGATTAAAAGGGACAGAGCTAGAATATGAGTCAAAATCAGGGACAGTTGAGAGATATTGCCATAAAGAGTTATGGATGTGAACTGGAAGTAAACAAAAATGATGTTATAGGCTTGAGTGAGTTAAAAGCACACATCAATAACAACTTGGGATGATGGGAAATTCTTAGACACTTCACACTGTAACTGACTGGCTTGAAACTGCTTTAAAGCAAACAGAAGTCTGTAAATAGCCTGTTAGTCATCACATAAAAAAGAAACACCAACAATTAGACCACCCAAAAGGCAAAGTGGAATGGAATTATTTACTGGAATTATTAGCATAGGCATAACCCGAGGTAGTGGTACTGCTGTAGCATTGTCGCCTCACAGTAAGACGCTGTCCGGTTCAATTCTCAGCTAGAGTGTCTTCTGCGTGGAGACATGCGTGAATGGGCGTACCTTCGTTGAAGGTTGTGCGTCAGGCCTGGCAAGCCGGTACGTAAAAATCAACTGCCAATCATTAGCGGACCGGAGTTCCTCTATGGCAACCCCTAACCGGGAAAAGCCGAAAGACACAAACAAACAAATTAGCATAGGCATAAATACCTTAGCTAAAGTAGATACAGACTGTTAAAATGAACTTAAATACAAATCAGGAAATGAAGAAATCTCTTATCTTTGTTACTTAATATATTAGAATTATAACAAACTTGCAGTGGTTTCAAAGCATCTTCCTTTTGTAAATAAATTCAGTTATTTGCAGTGTCTTTATGTTCGTTGTACTGAGCTTTAATAGCTGAAAGCTTAATAGCCAGATAGTTTGCCTCATTCACATTTCATGAATTTGAAACCATCCTTATATGAAAATCACGTCATTAGTTTTGTCATGTTCATTTTGCTCTCAAAAGTTAAACAATATTAATAATTTTCACATAAAACAATTATAAATTTCTTTACCACATGTACAACTATCCACCATCTTTCATTTCTCTTACATGATATAGCACACAATCTCCAAATGCTATTTTGGCCACCATAGGGTTTCTTCTGCCTAGCCATGTTGATTATTTTATTTCTTTATAGCACATGGAGTGCTGTGACTTTGCTCCAATAACGGGAAAAAGACAAAAAAGTTAAGTACCTCTGTGGTGTGAGACCCATCCTTAAACAATAAGCACCTCTCCCCAAAAGCACTGTTAAGATTGGGTCTTACACTAGGCACCAACATCTGCCAGTAACAGCCAATAAATGACAGTGGCTGAATTTAAAACAGCTTCTTTTCTACCTGCTGTCTGTGCCAGTAATCAGTCCCTGACTTCTTTCCATGATGTAAAGCATCTGTTGTTCTCTGTTTCATAATGTTTGCTAAGTGCTTTACATCTTTCAAAGCTGGTAAAACAATTTTTTGCCTTTCCTTCTTTAAAGCTGCATGCACTATAAAGAATTATGACAAGGTCGCCGATCCTAAACCTAGTATTATGTGCTCTCGGCATGGATACCAAGATGTCCATGTCTGGAACACATAATAATATGGTTATGATCTGTGACCCCATCATAATCCTCTATATTTTTAACATGTTTTCAGTTGCAGAGACCCCTTGCAAATATAGAGGTTGGGGGTTGGTATATCAGTTAAGGTGTTTTCCTCACAGACACAAGGCACAGGGTTTGATTCTCACCTTTGAAAGGAAAATTGGCTAAGCTTAAAATGGTCCACAAAGGCAGCTAGCCTAGTACTTACCTATGAATATATCTAGACCTACGATATGACTAGTCTAATGTGTATTTGCCTTTAATAACCTACAGTCACTTTAAAAATATATAAATACATGTAATCAGTAGCTCCACTGAACACATTTACTTTACTCGTTACTCATATAAGGTAAATTCCACAAAAACACTCACATGCAATGTTTCAGCCACTTACATTACATTGTTTACTTATAAGCTTTCAATAATTATAGACAAAAAGGGAAAAATCAGCATAAGGAGGATACACTTGCTTGCCCTTTGCCATATGCTTTTACTTTTTATTTTTAAATGTGATTATTCCAAGCCTGTATTTTAACTGGTGGAACAGAATTAAAATATTTTGGTATTATTGCACTACTGCACCTGCATTTGGCCATGTTTATACTTTTGCTTTCTTATCTGAGTTTCCTGCCATCCTGTCAATGAAGCTAGATTGCCTTTTCTTCCAAACGTGCATTGTGTTTCTCAAGAAAGATTGTTCTTGATACATTTCTCAGCCATTTCTATTGAGAGTCATACATGGTTTCTTTTTCCCTTAGCATTACACACTTGCTTAATATACATCTAGAACTTTCTCTGTGGTTCTATTTAAATATGTTCAGTGTTTTATTACTTTGTACCAAGACAAGTTCCAGATATCAAAGCTTTCTTCTAACAACCCCATCATCTTGTGAAATGTTGGTTCCTTACTTATTGCACAGTTTGCCCTAGCTGCTGTATCCTTGTTTGCTTATATATTGTCCTTACCTATGGTGCAGGGGTAAGAAACATACCTCTCAACCTGTTAGAGAAAGAAATCTGGACAAAGTCACAAATAATGAGGAGGACAAAGGCCCAAAAATAGGGAAACATTGCACTTACAAACTTAGAAAGTTGAACGAATAACAGGTTTTGCATTAGAATGAACTTTTTGAAGGATATGAAGTCTGAAACTCAAATGTCTTCCATTATTTTCTGACTTTAGTTCCAATGATTTGTCAGTGATTTGCTAGAAAACCACAGTTTTATGAGAAGAAAACCAAAATACTAAGGATAAATCTGGACATTCTACGAAAAGCTGGACAGTTGAGGGGTATGGAAGAAATAAGCCCCTTAAAAATATTTAAGGATTGCTCTTATCACATACAACAAAGCATCCCTTAAAGCAACTCACAAACTGCCCTCACATAGCAGCTTGCAGCTGAAAAAAAAAATGCCCTTTAGTAAATGAATGCTAAAGAAAGACTGTTTACCTTTTTCTCCACCTCCTGTGCTGCATGTCACTAGAACACAAAAGGGGAATTTCTTGTCCCTTCAGCCTCTGCTTTCTTTGTATCCTACTGATATAAACACTTTCTATACAAAGCAGTATCATTTACTACAAATTATAACCTGGACTCTGAATAAATTAATTATAATTTTTAGGTCTATATTATAAGAATGAAGTTTTAAATATTCAAACACCATATGAGCGACACCAAATGGTTGAATATTTAAAATCTCGCAAGTGTGAACAGAGATCACCATAGAGAATTCTTTCCTTTACTTTAATGTAGTGCGATCTCAGAGTTGGTATATTTAAGTAACGGGGGGTGTGGGGGGGTGTGGGGGGTGCAGGGGGGATTGCCCCCCTGCTCAGAGCGATCAGGTAGGTTTTGCTTTTATTTTTACATTTTTTTATTTTGGTTTCAATGTTTTACAACTTCGCTCATATGGTGTCGCCCATATGGTGTTCGAAGTTGTAAAATTTCGTTCTTATAATATAGACCCATACTTTTCCAGTACAGCATATCTTAAAGGCTGTGACAATATCCAAGTGAAGCTCTGTCACTCTGTGGGGTTTTACTTCATGGACACTAGCACATGTAATTTACAAGTTCTGCCCTTGGCTTTATAATACCTGCTCTACTATTTTTTAGCCTTTTTTATATGCCCTGATTTCTTCTGTTTGCCCCTTTGTTCTGCTGTTGCCCTGACCACCAAATTCTTCTGAAGATTTAACAAAGGGTACTTCAGCAATACAACTATTTTATATTTCTTGGTACTTATGTATTATCGCAACCAGATAACAAAGTGGCCCATGTTTCTACCTTCTTGGTTGTGCACGTCACAGCAGGTCCTAGAATATATGAAGAACTGAAAATGGAGGGCTCGTGACAGAGAGAGAGAGAGAGAGAGAAAAAAAAAAAAGAGGACAGAAAAAAAAAATAAAATTCCTGACATGGGCCATTGACTTAATTTTCACAGTGCCAGGACAGCTTTCTGAAAGCCGTTACTGACTCAGAAGGGAGACTGGGAACGTGTAGAGTCTGTGGAGAAGGGGAGGTGATCTTTGCCCTTTTAACTCTGACTAGGTGCTGCGGCCATTATTTCTGTCCCTGTAGGAAGAGTTCAGACATTGCATGAGTGCCGTACTTCAAAGAAGAATAGGTACAAATAAATTTGGGGCCACAATAACAATGGTGACTGAGCTAAACAGGACAATGAGGACTGTAAAAAGTTCTTGCCCTGATGACGCTGACTGCAGCTTTGTGAATTACACTTGAATGTTGTTCCCTGAAGTATATCCAACATAGCCAGCAGTTAGTTTGAAGTATTAAAAAAAAAAGTAAAAATGCAAGATGAAATGCACGTTTATGTCATACACCTTAGAACTTGCTGAGAACTGAGACATAGGAAGCATTTCTTAATGTCTGGCCATATAAAATAGTGCTGCATTCATACAACTTAGTTTTCATTTTGTTTAAAATCACAATACAGTCATCCCCCAATGTCAGACACAGATACTTAACGTACCAACCCCTGCACAAACACGACTCCCTTCTCAAAAACATGAAGAATACTGACAGGTTTGGAATCTGGTTGAGATATTTGGTTGTAGTGCTTGGTTTGCTTCCAGGAAATCATCACCTCTTCCATAACCATGTCATTTTTAGCTCTTGCCAGCATCTCATTGCCACAGATTGGTTCTATAATGTCTTTTGATTTTTTTCTTCTTCTTCTTCATGTGGTGACTCAACAAATGTTGGTATGATGAAAATGTACGTTTTCCTAATCATACATACCATTCTGCCAAGGAATGCAGGTTGTCATAGTAGCACAATAAAAGAGTGAGGGTTTTATTCTTATTAACACAGCATAGCTCTTCCTGACTAGTGGTGCTAGTTTATGGCCAGAGTAAGCAACAATTTAGCTTTCAGTGTCTTTCAAACTTAAATCTATGGATGCGCTCTTAGACAAGATGTTACATTCAACTCTGATGTTAAGCTTAAATTAGACACTTCCTTTTTAGTGGCATAATTGCTATTCTTCTGTCCCTCCTTTCAAAATAGTGTTTAATGCCTTCACAAAAAATTCTTAAACAGAAAAGGAACTGTTTGTATGTGAATGAACACTGGATTTTTCTTAGTATCATCTACTTATATACATGTTGTATGCCTATCTTTCAGTGTCTTAACTTTGCACATTTTTTAAAAATTATTCAGCATATCATTTTCTGCACTCCTTATTAATAGTTTATCATGTTCTGTCCTCATGCTTTTATCCAGACAGTCAGAAATATTTCATCTGCTCAAAGGGAAAACTGTGCCTTTATGGCCATGCATATTACTGTACAGTTTTACTGCCATGTGGTTTCTTCACTGACTCGTATTATTATGTGCACTAACAAATACCCCTGTTTCTTCATTTTAACTTTAGACACACACGCACACACACACACACACACACACACACACACACACACACACACACACACACACACACACACCATGGTTTTGCACAGTGCTGCCTACCCATGCAACCCTTGCACACAGACTTTTTTTATCTGGATATATATATATTTATAGCTATCTATATCTATATCTTTGTCTACATATGTCTATACCTATCTAAAAATCAGGAAAAAAGAACCATGCAGTGTAGACAAGCTCATTTCAGACTTCAGAGTAATCAAGCAATCATGACTTGTTTAGAAATCAAAACTTCTTTATTGAAAGATAAACAGATGAGTATTTTTGCCCTTAAAAGAGCTTTGACAGATCTAAATCCAGTTTACATGACATGCAGTGTTTATATGCTTTAACACTGAGATCATTGTCAGTTCACACGATCTGGGATTGTAAACGTGTGTCATAGGCTGTTCATCCAAGCTACAAGAGGATAAGCTTCATCTTTCATACCTTTTCTGCATATCTACTCCTACTGGTAGCTAATATATCATAGCTTATACGCTGTATATGCTGTATTGCTGCCCTATGTAACTAGTGCCTAATTGATATAAACATTATATATATATATATATATATATATATATATATACATATATATATATATATATATATATATATATATATATATATATATATATAGGCTATATATAGCTATTAGTAAATCAATATATCCATGATGCGATAAGTAGATGCTATTTGTCTTGTTTAGATGGGGGTAACAAATACTAAAATATATGTAACAACCAGCCAAATTAAAGTCCTGAAGTATTATAGTAATTATAACTGCAGCTAGTAAGGGCAATCTGTCTGAACCTACCCTGTATCCATTATGTCAGGCAGCATACCATCCTTTTCCTGACAGGATGAATTCAACTTTTTAATGATATATCAATTATAGGTCTGCTCAGAGAGACAAGAAAGGGCTCTGCATGTGCTAGGTCTATGATAAACTGCAGCATTCTGTGACAGTGAACCAGACATAGTTAAATGAAGATAGATATAAATGACTTTGATTTCAGTTTGTTCCATCTAAATGCTGTCAAAACAGGTACATTATAAAAAGTTGTCAGTAACATGTCATAAGTTCTTGCTGACACAGCAGTAATCCCTATAAAACAAGTAAAGTTCCCACCATGGGAGTCAATGAGCCCCCAGTAAGTATGTCTTGTACCAGTATCTGTTGCAAAAAAAAAACTATGCAGAAATGTGTAAGGAAAGTGGAAAAATATACAACTGCACAGATTAAGTCCTTCGTCGTATACTTAATTTACTTGATCAGTAAGTATGAACAAAATATTAATACATCTATAATTGAAACAAGTAGAAAATTCATAGATTGCCAATACAGTACAAAGAAACATCAGGCAGAATATAAAGAAAGGTCCACTGCCGATTATCTTGCATACTAAAACAGTGCAGATGTTATAGGTTGTAAACTAACATAAGCTGAAGCTAATATGGGATGAATATCAGAAATGTGTGAATCTTTGTTGAAAAGAGCTTTAAACTACAGGTGTGAAGCTAGGGCTAATTATTCGGAAGTGGTGAATCTAATCAGGGAAGGAAAGCAGCATTGTCTCAGGCCACATAAACTGAGGCTAGGGAGGTTTAATGCATAAACTCAGAGATACGACTATGGTAGGGGCACTAAGTTGATATGACGTAAAAAGGTACAGTTTGGCCTTGAAAAACATTATCATCATTTTACCACTGTTATTGGAATATATATAAATAAGGAAAAAGAATAAAGTAATAAATTCAGGAGTCTAAACCGATTTTGCCTAACTACCAATACGTAGGTGAGGCTTTATCAGATCAGTGCAGTAAAGCACAATTGCATTAAGTGCAATCATATGGTTAACTCTGCTAAATAATAAATATGTGTACATGAGAGACTTGATTACAAAACCAGAAAAAAAAATCAACAGATTTAGCAACATTATATGAGTGTTATGTAAATCAGTATTAAAATCTTGTATAACTTAACCACTTAAGCTACTAGTAATACTATTCCTGACAAACACTTTGGAATTAAAAATGAGAGAACTCTGTTTTAGAAGGTAGTGTTACAGATACATTTAAAAGTGCCGATAAGCCCATGATGATAGCTTACCTAATTTTTCCTATGTGGTCTCGTAGTAGTCAATCAATTTGAATATAATGCTAATTAAAAATACAACAAAGGAATATAAAAAATACATCTAACTGTTAGAAAAGGCCATTGTAGTCCAGTTTTCTACGTTCAAGTACAGATTTGATGGAGTAGTTTGCATTCAGCTCTGGGTGCCAGTAAGCTTTTAGGCAATTTGCCACTCTAGTTCATTTTTCTCAAACATAGCTCCTGTGTTAAGTACAAATGGGCCAAGTGTTACTTTCTCCACTATGTAGAATACAATTTTCTCAAGGTTTTTGCAGTATAGAGCATGTCTGGTTTGTGGATTATTAAGATATTTTAGTCAGATGTCTGATAAGTGTTTAGTGCATTGATAGTCTTGCCTATGCAGCATGTTCTACATGCTGTTCCTATAAACTACGGACTTTCTTTTGCAGTTATTTCTCACTATGCTGTAACATCTTTTTTTGAGTTCTGACAATTAAAGCTGTTTTCTTACCCATAAAGTCACAGCATCTGCATTTCTTGTACTGCATTAACAATCTATGAATTATTTTCTAATTGTTTCAATTATAGATGGATTAATGCAGGGTATGGTGCTGGCATTTGACTCCCTAGTTGACAAAACATAGCCCTCTCCTCAGCTCATAATATTTCATCCTCTGTGATAGATGAATGTAGCCTCAGGATCATGTATCATATAAATGGATTGGTTTCAACAGATGATGCTGTAGTTTTCACATATGGTACATTTTATTTCCAAAGACTCCTTTAAAAATGTGAAAATCGTACTTCTCTTATGGTTCTTTTTGTCAGTATCATTCTGTGAGCTCACTATATTAACTTGTTCTCTTTGTGGTGGATTGAACAGAGTTGGGTTGTTGCTCTGTTTCATGGATGAAATGAGACAATGTGTGTCTTTTAACAGGTTCTCACTGCGCCCCTTTCAAGAAAGTCACGTTGTAGTTTGTCCAGGTTATGTAGAAACCACAGCATTTCCCTAGACACGAGCTATCCTCATCACTTGTGACTTTATAACATTTTTCTTTGTGATTTTGAGGACTTGTGTGGGTTTTCGAAATAAGGTCAATGTTTAGCACTGTATCACATTTTT
>NC_056731.1:679108869-679216369 GCF_019279795.1 Protopterus annectens
TTTAATTTTGTTCTAAGTATTTTAGTTGAACAAGCAAGTATGATACACTGCACATACAGCGGGTGACAGTGGGGCGGTTGAATTCAATAATGAATGAGCCACTTCTGAATGAGGCCCTATATTCTGCAGTATCTACCTTCTGAAAGACAGCCTGTTGATTAGAGGACTTCTTTTGCATTGTTTCTTTATTTAACTTATTAGCATTTGTTTAGCAGGATAGTCCAATCATGCACAAAGCCCCTTTTCAGTAGGTTGTCAGGAAGAAAAGCTATGCAAAAATATGTACATTAAGTTTTTAAAAGGTTACAGCAAGAGAAAAAGAGTACAAGATTAATACAAAAAATATTACTAAGGATTATAAGTTAAGGGTTAGAGGATAAAAAGATGCATATTACAGATATGAGAAAGTAGCCTTAACTATTAAACCAAAAAAGAAAAAGATATAAAATACCTCGAGCATTCACAACAACTAAGTATAGCTACTGGAGCTCAGAATACCTTATTTGAATAGTACATGTTACAGAGACATGGCTACATGCCTTGGATATCCAACTAACAAGAGAGAAGAGAGAAGGAAATGTGTAAGTAATCAATAACAAATAATTAGAGCTACTACAATACTTGGTCCATTATTAGTATTGACTTCTAGGTTTAGGCTGATGTGCAGCAGTCATAGTTCACAGATGGCTGACAAGGCTTTTACAGGTGGGGTGAGAAAAATGTTAGGAGTAGTTTGTAAGGAGCAGATGAATGGTGGCATGTAGATGTAGGCCTACTGAGTTGTAAAACAGAAGAGCAGATTGTGAAATACAGTAGAATGGTAGCAAATAGATATATTCTGAAGCACAGATCAGATGATTAGGCTATCTGTGGGGGGATGCCCTCAATCAATACTGAAACAAGCATCAGCATTATATTTTAAATTTAATATAACTACATTTTCATCTAAAGAGTATACTGTCAAAATAAAATTTACATAAAAAGGCTTTTAAAACATCACCTGTCTGCTCGGATATAGTTACTGCCAAACTGCAATAAAAGGCCACATGAAAAGTTGTTCTAAAGTAATATGCACAAAAGATCAAAAGCCACTGACATGATAATATGACTAGCTGTTGACACCGATTCCTCAGAAGACACTCAGAAGGTTCAGTTAAAATAGCAGGGTGATTGATAAAAGAGTTTCCTAACTACGCAGAGTGATCTGACAGCAGTGACAAGTGCTATGAAACAGCTGCAAAGACACTATCTCCTTCTGAGCCAGGAAGCTCAGAGGTTCTTTTCACGGGCCAAAATTAATCACCTGTGCTTTTTAGAGGTACGGAAACGCACACTAAAAATAAAAGAACATAATAGTGAAACGGCTTTTCCACCTTGAAAACAACAATCAGGGCCTTCTTCAAAGAACAAAGACCATTTCAGCAATAAGCAATATTAGCAGTTTCAGTTAACCTTACAAGTGCACCTCTCTTTCTATCATGTGGAGAAATCTGACAAGTTTTTTTCACATCTGCATTCCACCTTCAGAAAGGTATTTTGCTTTGATGAGGTTCACATCTGCCATTCAGACAGGTTTCCCATGCTGGTTTCAATTTTTTTTATTACATTAGTATTAATTATGTATGTTTTGTATTAAATATAAGTATTTAGCACTAAAATAATCAATTTAATTCATTGTTTCACATATTTTGTTAACTGTTTCATTCCCACTGAATCATTTATAGTGGGAAATCATGGAAAAAAGTGTTGCTTACCTGATTTTAGGTAATAATGCAACCATACTGACATAATTAACTTAAATAAACTTCACAGGGATTCCTCTATTAGCATTACTTTTAGAATCAGACATTTATCTTAAACAACGCATAAAGGCATATTGGTACAACACCTCATACAAATGAAATGTAAACGAATTCCAAAAAACGTATTTCATATAGATGAGTACAACAGACAATGTTTGCATGCGGTATCTTACTGATTATGAAAGAAGGGTTTCACTCGGGCTTAATTTTAACCTGCATAAAAGTTATTCTGCATTAACGTTTAGTAATGGATGCTTAGCCTGGAAATGTATCTCAGTTAATAACTCAGTTTTCTTTAGTAATATGCTGATGTGAGGAATGGGTCTACTACAAGTCATCTCATGCCGTTTCCTCATGACACAATTCCTTGCTGCCCTCATTTTGGCTAGTGTGCTAACTCCTACTAACTCAATTTCTCTTAACTGTGCATCCCTGCCACTGTCCGATATGTCCGAATGATCTAGCCCTACCAGAAGGCTGATCCAAACACTAAAGACTCCCACCCACTTTCTAATCCTAACATTTCCTATCACCCCCTAAATCTAAAATCTGCTTTCTCCTTACTAAACAGAAAGTCTTGATTGCTCCATAAACATAAAACTCTCTTCATATCAGTGCTACAGCCAATCAATGATATCACCAGCAATGCTGTTAGTGAGTGAAATTTCACATATAGTAACGTTGTAGGTGTGCCACTGATATGATCGGGTTGGTCTACAAGAAGCCACACAGCATAGTGTCAGAGAAGTAAGCCACTACAAGTGGGGTCAACTCCCACTGTAAAGCTACTTGAGGAGTTGGAGTTCCTAGAGCCTCTGAGTGGAGATGATGAAGCCATGGGTATAATGCATAGAGAAGTGGCCAGCCCTCCTGTACCACTGAAGGAGATGCATCCAATTAGTGAACACACTGAAAGTTTATGTAGCAGCACAGCAAATGCAGGCTGTAATCAGGTCACATATGCCAAGGCATATGCTTCCCAGAGGTATGTTAGGTATGTAGCCACAAAGGAATGGCAGCGGAAGTATGTCTGTTCTACAGCTGCATTTTCTGTATATCTGTTTTCTTGTACAACCCAACACCTAACATGTAGCATGGGTATTTAGATTCATTCTGTACTGACTTCAATTATATATTTAGAAGTTGGACCATTACTACTGTGACATCTGTGCAGGTAGGGTCAAGACAACAGGGGGACTTCAGCTTCTATGCAGGGTCTAATAATGACACAATGACATAGCTCAAATCAACATCATATGGCATTTAGGCACTGGCAATTGCTCTTCTGGGTCATTCTCCACCCATTATATGGGGGGAAGGTATGGCCTCATCCACACCTGAAATGTAGGTTGTAAATAATGAGTGCTCATCATTCATGTGGTGGGGCAACCCTCCATGACTGAATGCACTAATGCTGCTGCTCCATGGTGGCAGCAGGAGAAGAGTGCACTATATCTGATGGTAGGTATACCCATTATACAATAGTCTAGCACTGGTTCCTGGTGCTGTTACATGTCAGCCTCTTACATGCAGCCAACTTTACAGTTCAATCTGCACATGTGAAAATTATCATCTGAGCATATATCAATGCCAAACTATTTGCTATGGGCACCAATATGGAACCATTCTGTATGGTGCATGGCTACTGTGAGAATGTCACCAAGCACTGCCAATGTTTTGCTCAAGTCATGAAGTCCTGGCAAGATGCTATGCTAGATCTGTTGAGGACTATGGTGGTACACATTGGCAGTATTTCCAACTGTATGAAGAGGATAACAAGTATCACTACCATTGTCTTGTCCAGAAATCCTATCCATAGTCAGGGGTAGGTATATATTTGGGGTGGTCACAATAACAGGCCAGGACAGGGTACACATGCAAGAGCAGATTGTGTACCTTGTCACATTAACAGTCCATTACAGGGTGCAAAGTTTGTTCTTACATGTCTAGGAGAATCTCACTCTAACACCCAGCATCATGGGTGGAGATGCATTACAGTTTCCAGAGGCAGGGCTCCACACTAAGCTGCATGCAGGTCCTGCTTGCACAGTAGGGCTATATATCTGTCATAAAGTCTCCAGTTTTGCCATATCAAGCCAGTGTAGTGGACCAGTGGCCACAGATTATAATCATGTAGTGGCACTTCCTTTCGGTCATAGTTGTGTAGGGCCACCACCTACTTATCACTGGAGAACATTGTGTGTGACACAGAGTATGCCTTGCTAGAAGACCCCTGACCCAACCTGTGGTTCTGTACTACCACATCTCACTGCTCACTGTCAATGAAGAATAAAGTCTGTGACACAGAGTACCCCTTAACATAGATGTTCATCTCTGTTCCCAGTGAAAACAGCACCCATTCAAGTTCTCCAAATCTTTTGGGTTTCTAATACTATGATGGGAATAGACCCCTTCCCTAAGTCAAAGTATGATTAAAGTTCATGAAATTAGTATTGTTTCATCTTTGATGTCAGCCAGAAGTGTTCTTTGCAGCACCCGCAATGTGCCCAGTAATAACTCCTTCTGCAATTTGTATAGTTACATGTATTGGTAACATATTTAAATACGATTGTAGATTATTTTTTATAACATCCATTGCTTATACTACTATTGGAACTGTCTGGGTGTCTTTCTTCCACATTGCTCTCATTTCTGCCTGCAAATCCTGATATTTTATGACTTTGTTTCTCTCTGTATGCAAGACACTGTAGTCACTGAGTGTGGCAATTTCAATGATCAATGCTACTTTTGTCTTCTTTTCATGGACCCCTATATCCAGTTTTCTAGCATCTATCTTTTGAACTGTTGGTAATGGGTGATCCCATGTGATGTAGACCATAATTTTCTATGATGCTTTGTGGTTCATATTTCCTGTGTTTTTCAGCCACTTCAGTACCATAATGTTTGCACAATCCCCAGTGCAATAGTCTTGCCACATTATTATGCCTTTCAATATACAGTCCTTCTACCATTAGTATGTCACAACCAGCAATGAGATGTGCAACTGTTTCCAGTTCTGTTTTACAAAACTTACATTTGTCTCTTTCTCCCACATGTTCATTGGATTTTGTAAACCAAGAAGTACATAGCCCACCATCGTAGGCCACCAATATTAACCTTTCATCTCTTGGTTTGAATTCACCTCTCCTTAACCATTCCTGCACTTGTTCCTGATCAACATGAGGTTCTTCCAGAAGTTTTCTATGCTTGCAACTATATTTATGCATTTCCTACATTTCTTGTCTTCTCATCTGGTCTTTCACCTTACATTCTTTCTTTTGTTTTTTTTTTTTTGTTTTTTTGGCACATTCAGTTGCTGCTCAATTTTTATCTACTTCTGGTTTGATTTCCATTCCTGCTTGACACCGATATGCTTCTGCTAGACTAAGCAGGGAAGTCATCTTAGATTTATATTCCTCATGTTTCACAACTTTCACTATGTTTAGGTCTTGTGAGGTCAGCAGATATGTGGGCATTAATTTTTCAAGGATAATGTTTGCAATGAAATGCCCAGTAGATTGGCTTGAAGAGTGGAAGAAATGCACGGTACTTTTGGAGTGGATGCCAATTTTGGCAGCAGTTGTAGTCTGACAAAAAGATCTGAAGAACAAGTTTAACTCTGACAATGAGGCAGTTGCACAGGTTTTGTTAATGAAGATAGGTCGAATTAGGTATAGCTGGTTTTGTGCAAGTTAACTTTTCAGCTAATCATGCACCATGTAGACTAAATAGGGTAGTTGACAGCCTGTCTCATTTTCAGTTCCACGGGTTTCATTTTATGTCACCAAATGCGGACAAAAAACAAGTGACTGGCTAGTTAGTGGCTCAGTCTTGGTCCAGGGATATGAAAAGAGCTTGTAGTTCATCTGTTTCATCTTTTATGACATTTAGTTAACAGTTTGCTATTGAGTAGAGGAATTGGCCTGCTGCATTACTGTGTATTTCATTCACAGGTGGAAGCTTGGTGTGAACAGTTAGAGTACACAAGGTGGCTCTTAGTGTGATGACAAAACAGACGGGTTTACTAAATAATGGCACTCTTTTGTATGCTAAGGGGGTGGCAAAGTGTGACAGAGACTGGCTTTGATAAGAATTTTCCATTTGGTTGATTTTTAATGAGAGTATTGCTGTCAGGTTTGCTTGTAATGGCTCCTAGTTGCACATAATGTGTGTTGTGGTGTGGGCTGGTGTGTTTGTGTTTATGGAGGCAAACAGAGTTACTGAATTGCTGGTAAATTTGTACTGCAGTGATGTTTGCATTACTGAGACAGTGGTGCTGATTTGGTTGTGAAGATCTAAGGTAGATCAGCAAGACAGGGACAACAGGTGGTGTTGCACGGCAATGCTGAAAAGCTATTGTGCCAGTTTACATTGCATACATTATAGATCCATGTTAAGTCAGATGCAAGTTAATTGTCTTTTTAGCATGTCACTGGGAAGGCAGTATCAGCAGGGCAGTTTGACAAATCGTTAAAAAACACATTGCTAAGTTAAGGGGTTAGGGTGGATCAGTTTTCGCCTCACTCTTTTTGAATAGGGAGAGCATCAGATTTGGCTTTAGAGGTTAGTTCAACTGAAGTGATAAAGAGAGCCAGGAGGTGGGTTTCAGATGGGTTTTTATCTTAGGTTTTGTTAAATTTTAATAAATTTAGTTTTAATTGTTTTTCAGGCCGCAACAAGATCATTATCCTTGGTCACTCCTTTTATTTCAGGTAGCTGAACGTTCAATGATCAGCATCCATGGCAGCACATTAGGACTTAATCCATTGAAATAGGAAGTTATTTAACATGTTTTTAGTGGTATGTGATATCATCAGTTGGTTGGTAAGATTTACACCTTGCAGTTAGAGGCTGAGTGATATTAAGTTAGTTCTTAGTCATTTGGGGGGATGACTTGGGTTTTGTGCCTATGACAAATTTATTATCTTAGATTGCATGAGTCTTGGTGGGTTTAAAATACAGGTTTGAAAGGCGTTGTTTGTTAATTTGGTCAATGACAATACTTAGGTTAGTTTGAAGGCAAGATATGTGTTTTTAAGACAGAGTTAGACGTTCTATAAATTACAGGGTAGTGAGGGCTGTTGCATATACATATATTGTCTCATTGAAAATTAGTGGCTAGGGATCTGGTATGGTTTAGAGCAGAGAAGATACATATGAGTGATGTTGGGCTACATATACTCAAGGCAAATATTTCCACGTTGATAAAGGACATTCTGCAAGAAAGTTAGGCTGGGTCTTTGGAGACAGAAAGGGGGAATATTCTGCAGAGAGCAGGCTGGTGGGTGGTGATAGATGGGTTTGTACTGGTATAGTCAGTACTTCTCCTTTCTTTGGTGGATTTGTTTAGGTTACAGGTTGGAGTGGTAATGCTGCTACTCCACTAATATTCTGGTGAGGGGTTCAATACTGCCTTAATTGTAAAACTGCATATGCTGTTATTTTCATATGATTATGCAGATTTATGCTATGTTAGATTACTGTTAGATTTTGAGTCTTAAATAAATTGGTCTCACTGGCTATTTGGTTTGTTTGCTGTGTCAGGACAGAGGTATATATATATGTACAAATTTAGTCTTCCAAGCAGCAATATTTGTGCATCTATGCCTGCTTGGTATTACATAGAAAGGAGCAGGTTAGTGAGTAATGTGAATGGAAAAAGGATGCAATAAGCAGATGAGGGCAAATGTTAGAAAGAAGTGAGGTAAGGCTGTTTAGAAGGCTGAATACAGGAGGATGTTAAGGACTATTATGTATTGGAAGGTATAGGCATGAGAGTAGGCTGGTATTTCTGGTGTGGGTGCTTGGAACACTCCCATCCAACCTTCCATTCATTTACTTAAAAATAAACAAAAAAATAGGTTCATGGGTTCATAGGAGGTTACTAGACTAATGGCCCAAGGGCCTTTACAAGCCCAGCCGAGTAATAACCTGAGTTGTTAACAGAGCGATTCTGTGATCAGCATTAACTGCTCCTGTCCATGAGGAACATAGGTGCCACTGCTGGGGTGAATTTATGGTCATCCATCCAGTTGTTCAGATTGCACTTGAATAGGGTCACTGAGCAGCTCTGCTTCACATGGAGTGGGAGCCTATTCCAGAGGAGTGGCAATCAATGGGAGATAAATGTCTCTTCAGCATGTTCTGTTAATGTCACAGGTTGGGTTGAGATCCCTGGAGTGAATTATCCTTATCCCATTTGCTTTGTAGATGTGTAGCATTTCCATTAGGGCAGGGTCCAAGACTGCTCTGTAGGCCAGGCACAGGTCACCTCTCAGCAGACTGTATGACACAGACTATAGCAACAGGGCTTTCAGTGTTTCAATGTATGTCATGTTTTGGAGGCCCTGAATTCTCTTGGTTAGAAACCTCTGTGACCTCTCCAGTTGCTGCAGGTGTCTGGCGAGGTACATACAGAAATAAACATTGTACTCAATTAGTGGTCTGATAAGGGTCGAGTACAGCGGAGCTATAACCTCCCTGGTCTTGATTGTGATGCCCTTATTTATGAGATGTGCAATGAAAAATGCCTTTCTTACCACTATGGACACATGGTGATTGAAGTTTAGATTGCTATTGACCTGTGTTCCCAAGTCTCACACCATTGACTTTGAGTTTAGAGGGGTGCTATCTATATCATAATTAGCAGGGGCTACCTCTTTGCCAAAGGGGATAATGAGGCATTTTTTGGGTTAAGTTTCAGTCCATGAGTTTGGCACCAATCATTTATCTGTGTCAGCCCTTTCTGTAATAATTAATATCATTGGGGACTCTATGACTGCACCTAGTTTACAGTCATCTGCAGACTTGGTAAGCCACAGGCCAGTTTCCTTTGCATGGGCTTCAGAGAAACAGATTCTAAACAATAGAGGGCTCTGCACAGATCCTTGTGGTACCCCATTGGTAACTGGTCTACTGGTGAAGGTGGACTCCACAACTTTGAAAGTGTGCATTCTGTTGGTGAGCCAGTTTGCTACCCATCTGGTAATGAATGGGTTAACCCAAGTTGGGAAAGTTTCTCTATGATACCTGCATGGAAGATTTTGTGAAAGGCCTTGGCTAAATCAAGATAGTCAGTATGTACTGTTTTGTCCTCATCCAGGGTTTTGGTGACATTCTTAAAGAAGTCCACTAGGCTTAATAAGCAAGACCTACCCTTGACAAAACTAAACTGGGTTGGGCCAAGGGTTTGAAGGTTGCCTATGTCCTTGTGGATAAGTTCCATGATGATTCTTAATTTGGCCTTGCAGATAAGGCTGGTTAGGCTTATGGGTCAATAGTTCCCAGGGTCAGTTGATGGACCCCCTTTGTGCAAGGGGACTACTGCTGCTGTTCTCCATTCTGCCAGGACAGAGCCATTTCTCAGGCTATGGTTAAAGAGAGTGCCTAGTGGTTCTACTAGGTCTTGTTTTAGATTGTTTAGTAAGCCTGGGATGTTATCTGGTCCCATAGAGGCAGAGTTTTTGGCCTTGGAAAGTGCTTGTATGACCTGTTCTTTGGATATACTCAGTAGAGGACTGGTGTCAGGAACGCTTTGGGGTATTCTGTTGGGGACAGGGTGTGAAGTTATTGCCAAATCTGTTGGCTAGCACATTGGCAATTTCCTCAGGTTCAGTGTGAGTGGCACTGTCCACTATAAGTTCGGCACACAGCTGGGCATTCTCTTTTAGGTTTGGACATAGCTAAAAAATCCCTTATTATTGTCCTTAGTTAGGGATCCAAATTTAGACTCATAGCTAACCTTAAAGGACTTAACAACATGTCTGATCTGCTTCTTCAAGTTGTGGAGAGTATTCTTCCTCTGTTGAGTAAGTTCCCTCCTGCTTATAGGTATCAGTTTCTTTTTATTTTGTTGTATGGCTTATTTATACTTATAGTCCACCAGAGTGGCTTGTTTTTTGGGGAAGACCTGGTTTTGTTTCCGCTGGGTACAGCTGAGTCAATGCATTTGTTTAAGTGGCTGTATAGGGTATTTGTGTATTCCTCTGCATAAGACTCATTGTTGGCTATGTTGCAGGGGCTCTGAAACATTTTACACCATCACAATAGGCAGTAGTTTGCTTTGGATAAATGTTTCAGTTTTTCTACTCCTGTGGGGTGTCAGGTTTGATCTTTACTTTAAACAAGACAGATTTATGGTCTGACCTTACCAGGAGAGGCCAACACACACGGGGTAGTGCAGTGACACCACATTTTGATGAGCACTAGGTCAAGGACATTTGAGCACCTTGTGAGGATGTAAACTAATTGTTCCAGGGCATTTGAAATAACAAAGTTCAGGAACCTCATAACAATTGTGTTTATGCTCATGTAAGTTGCTCAATCGATGGAAGTATAGTTGAAATCTCCCATGACCAAGGTGTTCGGCTGCTTACTAAGCGACTCTAGCAAGTGCAGGAAGATAGTGTGCTTCTCCTGGTTCATGGTAGGGGACCTGAAGCTAGTGATGATGTAGACGGGTATCTTACCTACAGTTAATTGGACCTGGAGTAGCTCAAGAGAGTCGTACTGTTTCATCAGTCTCGAGGTGTATTTGAATTTAACGAAGATGGATACACCTCCACCTCTGGTTCTTTCATGCTCGTTTTGGGGTCTGAATGTGTGAAAGGCATTGTAGCCTTGTATGTTTAGGGTGCTCTCCTGTAGCCTTGAACAAAGTCTCAGTGACTGCACAAATGTCAGCATCTTCCAAGGTGAGGAGTACTTTCAGGAAGTGCAGTTTACTGTTTAAGCACCTAGCATTAAGCAGCATAACCCTGAGTTTGTATTTAGTGGATTTCTTTACATTGGAAGTTTTGTTGTTTGTACATTGCCTAAAAAAGGCACTATGGGGGATTCAAGCATCTTTGCCAGTATCCAAAAGCCTTGAGGAGACAGGTGAACTCATCTCTGGCAAAGCAGCCTGGAATATCAAATAGCCTTCCCAGGTAGACAGATACTAGATCCCCCTTGTGTGACACCAAAAGTTAAGCAAATTATTGAAACCAATGATTTTTTGTCTGTATTGTGGCATCATCCTAGGTGAAGGTAGAATGCTGCTTAAGGCTAGGGACATACCTACCTGAGACACATAATCTGAAAGTTCAGTCATGTCTGTCTTCATAAAGCCCAGAGAGGGACATCTCAAGTCATTCACACCAACATGTACTATGACAGAGTCATAATGGTACATGTTGCTGAGTGACTAGAGTGCGTACATGATTTGATGGATAATGCCACCTGACAGGCAGCTGACTGTGAACTTCTCCTTGTTCAACCCGGTGAGAGGGACATCTGGGTGGCTCACTATTAATTCGCTTATGTCCAGAACGTTAGGTTTTGAGTTTTTTTGCCTTAGGGGCTTAATTTTTGAGATGCTGATTTGCACTTGGGAGGTCTCTGTTCTTTTGGTAGGCTCTTAGTGAGTACCTCTGCATATGTGAGTTTATGTGTCTTGATCTTATCTTGTGTGACAGGGGAAGTTATGTGTGCTGACAACCTGTTGCATATCTTGTATATTTTTATATGAGAAGACTGATTCTAATGGCATTGTATAGTTTAATCTCTCACATGCTATGTTTGTTTGCTTTACAGGCAAGTGGTTGTCACTATACATGAGGCAGTTTCTACATTGCTTCAGGATGCCCATGTCAATCAGGTTGGCTGGAGAAATGGTGGGAAACTGTCCATCCATTATGGCAGGTATATATTGTAGTAATTAGTAGGGATGGGCTAGATGGACCAGAATTTGCTTGTGAGACTAACAAAGGTGGCTATTCTGTGGAGGGATAAGGGAGGAAGACTGCATCAATACCTCAGAATGTGCAACTGAGTTGCTCGCTATGGTAGCAATGCTCAACTGCATAGAGCACAGACAGGCACTGGAGCTAAGGCGGGTTCTCTAGCAGATATCAAGGGAAAATTGTTTCTCTAACTGTTTGCGTCTATACACAGCAGTGCTAAACCCTGCAGCATAGTGTGCAGCTATGCACAAACATGGGGCTTAAATACAATCGAAGTTAAACAGGTTTAACACAAATTAACCCATAGGAAAGCC
The DNA here is from genome assembly GCF_019279795.1 of Protopterus annectens. NCBI lineage: Eukaryota > Metazoa > Chordata > Ceratodontiformes > Protopteridae > Protopterus > Protopterus annectens. The sequence continues at coordinate 679,120,708 of NC_056731.1, forward strand.
CAAAGGTAACCCTTTTTCAGCAACTCAGATGGGTGTTGGACTATACACTTCTGCCACAAGGGTGCAGGAGGGCTTTCTTAATGTAGGATGGCTGCTTTTAGTGCTCAGATAATACCAAACAACCAAGATTCAGCAAATCTGAATCTAGTCTCTGCTATGAAATATAGAAGTACTAGAAATTCAAAGTGCAGAAAAAAACAGTCACAGAAGTAAAAACAGCAAAAATGAAGCAGCAATTAAGCAAAATACAGTTCAAAAAGTGTAATGCAAGCTTGGAATATACTTTGTTTTTGTTGAACACAGTGGATACCTTGGCTTTAGTTCGGATTCACTCCAGATCTCTGGCTAAAATACAAGTGATAATAATAAAAAGGGGACTAGTCAGAATAAGTTAAGGGGGTGGAGTTTGAAAGATCTGTATTGGGACATAAACCTATAATCTCCCTTTTTTGGTAGATTTGGTTAGGTTACAAGTTGAAGTGGGAGGCAGTGAGCGGTTCAACATTGCCTTAATTATAAAATTGTACATGCTATTATATTGTTATTTTGGCGATGCAGTTTTGTGCTATGTTTAACTGCTGGTGGATTTTGAGTGTTCAATAAACTGGTTACACTGGCTATTCAGTTTATTTGACAAATTTGCTTTGGTGGGATGCAGAAAAGGATCTAGTACAATTTGGCATGCTTTCTCATTATGATTCACAAGAAAGAACCCCAAAAGGAGGACACATCAGTCATTGACTCTGTCAATGTCACGGCACTAGGATAATGATCAGATATGCTCAACACATGATGCACAGAAAGTAATACAGAGCATCATACTCAGCCTTCCTCAGAGAAACTACCACTAGACCTTCATGCATTGTCTTCAATCAAAAAAACAAAAACCTGTTTTGGAAGCAAAATAAGAAAATAATAAACTGCTTTCCTGACACACAACAGATAAAAATTCACTTACTCACTCACCATGGCAACATGATACAAAGGGATAAAGCACTGACTGCACCTTAGATGACCACAGTTTGACTAGCAGCACAGATGCTGGAAGGACCAGGTGAGGGAAGATGGGAGTGAGTGGATGACATTGGTAAGCCCATGCTGGAGGTGAAGACAGACAGACAGGCTCAATACATTTGCCACATAAAGATCCTAGTGAGCTGTATGCTGCAAGAGGTATGCAGCATGTGCAGAAGCATGGATGTACTTCCCAATGGTAATTCTAGCAGAGCTTGTCTGTATGATTATGTCTGCAGCTTCCTAGAGTCTACTTCAACATTTGGTACAACAGTTAACTATACTGCCTTTTATTACTTAGTTTTCAAGTTCAGATTCTTGTCTGGAGGATTTTTAGTGCAGATTCCGAATGTCTTCTTTTGTGCCAGAATGGGGTTTCACTGTGTGCAATTTTGAACCAGCAATCTTTTATGGTGTGTGTGTGTGTGTGTGTGTGTGTGTGTGTGTGTGTGTGTGTGTGTGTGTGTATGTGTGTGCGTTTGTGCTTGTGTGTATGTGCGCGCACACGCGTGTGCATTTGTGTTTGTGTGTGCGTGTGTGTGCGTATGTGTGTGTGTGTGTATGTGCACGTGTGTGTGTGTGTGTGTGTGTGTGTGTGTGTGTGTGTGTGTGTGTGTGTGTGTGTGTGTGTGTGTGTGTGTGTGTGTGTGTGTGTGACATTTGACGGGCTAGAAGTCTGTCCAGGATTAGTTTCCCTGCCTTGTGCACACTGAATGCTGGGACATGCTCTGGCTCCTCTGCAGTCCTAAAATGAAATAAACAGGCAAATGAAGAATGAATGAATATGTTTGAACTAATAGATTAAAATATCTAAATTTTGCTTGCAATATAAATAGGACATATTGGAGTGACAAATACATTTCTCAGAGAATTCCCATTCTCTAGAACAGGCTCCCATCCATGTGAAGCAAAGTTCCTCTCTATCCCTATTTAAGCATAACTAGGACCAATGGATTACTAATCAGAAATTTATAGCTGGTATGACTCCTATGTCTCTGATGGACAGATGCAGTCAGTAAATCACCCCCTATAAATCAAATAGAAATAAATTTGAGGGTCACATTTAGGTTGCATGGCTAGGCTTTTAAGGGCTCTCGTAGTTGTTAGCATGGTATACACCTATAAAAATATATCTAAACTGAAAACTACCTCTCACCCCAGTGGCAAACCAATCTTAAGAGCAGACCACATTAAGATTCAGGCAAATAATAATGGTCCTTATTATTCATCAAAAAATCCAGCCAGCACTGTAAAGTGGAACAAAACTTTTAATAGAAGCAGTCCGAAAGCACATACAGTAATAAAATATTCAAACCAGTAGCAGCATACAAGCATTCATCCATGAATAGTTAACCAAGTATACTAAATGCATTTTATAGCAGCCCATCCCCAGAGCTTTACTATGATTGGAGAATTACAAATGTTCATTAAGACCTGGGGTAAATAAACCTCCTAATCTAATGATCCAACAAATTTCCTTCTTATTTAGTGTATTATGCCAACCAATTTTATTTCTCCTGTCCCCTTCAATTTTGTCAATAATGACAAACCTAAATAGTGCTGTGGGATGCTCAATAGAGTGTTTATAAAGGGCACTGGGCAATCTCTTACTTCTTATATCACCTGTGTGTTCAGAAATATGTATTCTAAGGGGACAATAAGTTTGCTCCACACAGAAAGCAGAACATGTACATGTTGTTAAATAAATGACCTAGTCAGTGCTGCAATTTCCCAAAAACCTGATATCATAAACCTTAGGCATATTCTTACTGGTAAACTGTTTCAGTTTAACAACATACTTACAAAAGGAACAATGGCCACATGGGCCACAACCCATGAGTGGCCCTCCATTAATCATAGTCTGATATGTATGTCGAAAATAAACTTTATTCTTATTTTTGTAATGATTAAGAAAATCATTATTGTTTCAGTATTGTTTACAACTTCCTATAGCTATTTCAAGCACATGATTTAGGCAGATCTGTGTCCCTCAAAGCTTGTGTTACTGTAGTTGAGCACATTAAACAAAACAACAGAATGTTCTTTTTCATTCGGAATGATTCAACAGTGCATATATTTCAGTCATAAATTTGCATGAATCATAACAAAATGTAAAATAAACCAACACATCTCTCACCAATCCAGAATTTTGTGGAATGTTCCTGACTTTTCCTTAAATTTTTGACCTGCCCCTGCAGAAATTTTTGATTTTCGTTGGATCACTTAATATTATAGTCTGTTAAAAATTCTAGACAGAAGTGTTTCATAAATCTGTCAGAAAATGCATGTTGATGCAAAAACTGTTGCATTTTACTTTGAAAATGATCTCTGATTTGGGTCTCTCTGCCACATTATTTCCAGCTCTGTTCAGAATTCTCGCGAATGTTGAGAGTTATTAACTTTGAACAGTACACCAGCACTCCAATCCTCCTCTCAAGCTCCACATGCATCAGTTGTCAGAGGAGACAGTAATCAAAATAGCTCTGGAATCATTCTGCTGAAACTATTCAGTTAGAAATGATAGTTACTTTTATGAGAAAGCTACATAAATCCCTGGATACCTTGTAGTTAAGATAAATGTGGGTTTTTATTTTTTCATAAAATCTTTGGCCAGAATATTTTTCTGCTTCTTAACCTTATCTCAATTTGCTCTGGGGGTTCTGTCTGTCTCCTTTGTTTCCTGCTTAGAAATCTACTATGATACACTCCTCATTTGCTCTGGGGGTTCTGTCTCTTGTTTCCTGCTTAGAAATCTACTATGAGACACTCCTCATGATTTTTCCAAGTAACACCTACATAAACTATAATTTCCAAACTTTGACAGTCTGAAGTATACCTCCTGAGTAACTTTACAGGGTTATAGGTTTGTCTATTTCTATTACATTCACTGCTGTGACTTAGCAATTATGAAAACATTTTTGCCTGTATTATCTTGGCTTTCTTTTAATTATACATTTTTCATGATTCCTTTGCCATTAAAATATTAAAATGCTTACAGATGCATTCTTTTTAGGAATGAGAACACTCTTAGACAGATAACCCCTTTCTGTGCAGGTTCTGAGACAGAGGAAGTGTATATGAGCAATATAAGAAATAAGAATAATTCTTAACAAAAGGGCATCAGGAGTATTTGAGTTTTTTACGTTATGTTACTTTTGACCATATGAAATGTAGTTGACATTCTGCCTTCTTTCCATATTTTAAAGTAAGAGAAGAGTATTTTTAAGACATTTGTTAACCAGTTAAGCCCACCTGACACAAATGTCCCTTTACAAGGATGACTTACAAGCACTGTCCAGTTAAGTGACGTGCTCATCTCAGTAACACACTGTATAAACATAGTAAATGTAATGATCATACCCCTCAACCAATGGGTCTGTAACTTAAGGGATGTAAAAAAGTATGACTCGCAAAAGGTAAAGATGAACTTGTACCCATTGAAAGAGATTCAGTTTTATTAAATAGGTTTGGACTACAATGAAAACAAACATAAAAGCTTTACATTAGACTTTGTATTTTAAAATGTTATGAATGTCTGCTTTGAAATCTGAGCATTCAACACCATCTATGTGTGGGGAAACCACATTTTCTTTGACATAAGTAGGACATATTTAAGGAGCAAGTTGAGGGATGGACTTCATATTGACAGACACCTAAAAAGGCATACAAACAGCTTCACTGAGACCAGACAAGTCTGACTCAGACTCTGAGAATAGATAAGTTCATAGTTCATCTTTTCTCTTACTTCCATACCCAGTGTACATGAATTATATCTCTACTGCCATACACATTGAGAGTACCATGTGGCAGCCTCTAGGACAGCTTGAGGACTGACTCCTCTGAGAAATGTTGTGGTGGGTGTAGTGGCTTTAGTGGAATGAGTTCTGACATGCCCTGGAAAAGATTTACCATTAGCAGAGCAGCAATAAGAAACACAATATGCCATCCATTTGAAAATGGTTTATTGTTGGATGTTTTACTTTTGTTTCCCTTTTCCAAGGAGACAAATAGCTGGCCAGTCTTTCTGAACTATCGAGTCTTGTGTGAGTACAACCTCAGATGACTATGCACATCCATGGGATGTAGGTTTTCTTCTCCCTTACTTTGAGGGTTAGGAGAAACACCAATACATGAATGGCCTGAATGAGGGATAACTCTGCAACCAACATAGGCTTAAAAGAGGAACTGGTTTGAAGGCTGACCATATCTTGGTAGAAGGTTGACCAAGTCTTGATGGAAGACTAGAAAGGGTCCTCTGCATATCAATACTTGTAGTTCTGAGATCCTTCTGCCAGAAGAGACCAGCCACCAAGAATAGCATCTTCCAAGACAAAAGCTGCAGAGGTGCAGATGGAGCTGACTCAAAGGGAGCCAGTGTCTGTTTCTCTCTACTATGTAGTTAAGAGTGTACGGTGGACTAGGCACTTTTCCTGGTAATCTAAGATTTAAAACACTTTTTGGAAACAACTTTACTGATGGACTGGAGTATAAAGGAAGGTCCATGGGCAAGCAAGCTGACAACAGAAGCATAAGCCTTTCAAGATATATAAGAAAGGCCAGTTTTGCAAAGTTCTGATAGACAGCCCCAGGACCATTGCCATGCATACCTTATATGAATCTTTATCTTTGGAAAGGCACCAAAGGAAGAATATTTTCCACTTTAGTATGTATGGCTTTCTTGTGTTTGGTTTCCTAACCTCCATAATGGTTAGCATGACATTGGACTATATGTGCTTTACTAAGATCAATGTAAAATCATCAAAATTAATAGCAACAGAGTGTCCAGGCTGCAGTACAGAAGGGATCCTTTGTTGTGTGTGAGAAGGTCAACATACAGAGGTAACACCTTCCACCTTTCTCTGATTAGAGTATATGAGAGACAGAACCAGCCACTGTGAAAAGAGAGCTACTACTATAACTCTAGGCTTTTCCTCCTTGATGTTAGCAGCCTGCTGCAGACCAAAAGTATAAAAGGGAAGCACAAAGTCACAGACGTGTCAAATTCAGGAAGAACACATCTATCTTTCAGGCTTCTGGAATTGTTGCTCTGCAACAGAACTTTCTTAATTGCCTGTTTAAAGTTGAAGCAAAAATAACTATTTCTGATGCACCCCACATCCAGAGCAGACCTGGGAGACATCCCTGTTCAAAGGAGACATCCCTGTTCAATTGTTCAACATTTAATCTTGAAGGTACATTGTCGCTCACCTGGTCAAGATAAAACAGGCAAGCATTTGTGGCTTCTGTTAAAGCAGCTTTATTATGTACAAACACATCAGGACTGAGGCTTAATAACATTAACTTAGATAAAATCACACCAATAAATCTGAACCAACTGTGTAGACCAATAAATAGTTCCAAGTCGCCAAGGGAGAATGAAATAGTCCTATATTTTATTCCAACAACAGATAATAAGCGCTTTCATCTGCCAAATGAGACTTCATCAGATAAAATTATACTGGTACCACTCCTATATTTATACTGCCAATAATTGTCTCAATCATTCAATGAAGTTAAAAATTTAAAACACCTGAATAAAATTGGTTTATCCACCACACCAGTGTGTGCAAAAACAGTGTTGTGGAAATTTAAAACAATTGTATGAAGCTTTAAAATATTTTAAATTTAACAATAAATAATTTAGGATCTAATATGACTACTTTATACAAAAAAAATTTTTTGTATAAATTAAAGAACTGTGACATAAATAAAAATAAAAATAAAAATAATAATAAATTCATACTCTCCCTGCTTTATCAACTAAAATAGCTTTAATACTAATGTATTCATTCAAGCCAGGGGAAATATTAGCCTTCAGTCTCAACTGCCATCTCACTTCCCTATAAAGTAATGTATTCTTCATGCCACCCCCTCTTGGATTATTTTTAACCAAGTCAATGATCGCAAATTTAAAACCTTTAAATGAACTACAAAGAACTGAATGTTTATAAAGGGCACTGGTTTCCTTCTTAATCCTAATATCATTCATGTGTTCGTATATCCTATCTTTCAGTGCCCTTTCAGTTTTCCCTACGTAGAAAGACGAACATTGTGTGCAAATGGCTAAATATACTAACATCTTACTGTAACAATTGCCCTTACAAAATTTAACTATACTACCTAAACCATTGTTTAGTTTTATAAATTCTTTTTTGTAAATGTGGCCACATTGTCCACACCTACCACATGGTTTAGTAGCTTTTTTAATATTACTAAAACTTCCACCCCTCTCAAACAATCTTTTAAAACTAGTACCTATCTTGTAGGTGAAATGGGGTCTGTTACCTATCGCTTCATGTACTTCCTTGTTGGTCTTTAATATTGACCAGTTAGTTTCCAAGATTTTCGTGAACTCATCGGAAAATCCATTAAATTCAGTTATACATGTCCCTAGATAATTAGTTGTTTCCTTGTCGGGTTCCTCTCTTTTCTTGAAAGGTTGACCCAATAATGCCTTAAATTTCGTCCCCCAACCATAATATACTTCCCCTAAAATTTCTCCAACCAAGGCCCTCGGGTACCCCCTCTCTATAAACTTTTCACCTAAAAAAACAAATTCTTCGAATAAATCTTCAAAGTCAGATGTCATCCTCGCTAACCTAACAGCCTGCCCTTTAATCAAGCTCTTTTTTTGATGAAATGGGTGAAAACTGTCAAAATGTAGGTACCCATTACACCATGTATCCTTACGAAAAATCCTAGACTTAAAACCTTGTGCAACTTTACTAACTGTAATGTCGAGGAAATTGATGCTTTTTTCCCCGACAGTATGTGTGAAAGATAAGAAATCAGTTGTATTATTTAAATAGACAATAAATTCCTTCAAATTTTCTTTTGTACCTTCCCATATAACAAAACTATCGTCCAAAAACCTTAAATAGCACTTAATTTGTTTACTGTGCGCACTGTTGAATATGTATCTTTCTTCCCATTCTAACATCACCAGGTTGGCGTAGATGGGGGCGCAAGCAGCCCCCAAAGCTACACCACTCACCTGTTGGAAATATTCCCCTTGGAAGCCTATATAGTTATTATCTAGAACAACTTCCATTAATTCCAAAATCAGCAATTTCTGGTCTGTAGGTACATCTAGATGTTTATGAATACTGTCTTCAAAAAATGCAAAACCTCCTGACCGTGGGGTACAGGTGAACAAATCCTTTACATCTATGTTTAGGAAAATGCAGTTTTCCGACCATAGGTCATTGTTGATTTTGCCAAGGAAGTCCCATGAATCTTTAAGAATGTGATTCATTTTTGTAACTATGTTCTTAGTAGTTCTATCTATATAGACCGCCAAGGGGTGTGTTTTTGAGTTTCTTGCTGAGACAATGGGTCTAAATGGAGGTTCAACAATGGATTTATGGACTTTAGGTACACCAAAGAACTGTGGAATAATTGGGTGTGGTTGTCTCAAGAAGTTATAAATAGTCTTTTCCACTCTGTTCTCTAACAAATATTCATACAGGATGGAATCAATCCTCCTATAGGCTATTTGTATCTCGTTATGTGACACAGAAGCATATATATTTGTGTCCAACAAAATTTTAGTGAGGACGTTGTTGTATTCCTCATTGTTAAATAAGATGACTCCCCCTCCCTTGTCCGGTTTCATGATTCTTATATCTTTTTGTTCTTTAAACTCCAGTAATAATTTTTATTCACCTTTGCTTAAGTTACAGTGTAGTCTATCCTTTCTATTTTTCGTATAGGCTTCATAAATCTCATTCGTAACTATATTTTCAAAAGTAAATATGGCTGGGTGTAGAGGGGGGTTGTAAGTACTACTCCTAACCAAGTCTCTATTATATGTTGAACTTTCACTAACTGATTTTTTGTGTATTAAATTGAGGTTTAGTTTCCTAAGATACATTTTGAGTTCTATCAAAATGTGGGATAAATCCCCATATTGTGATCTTACAAACTTGAAACCTTTCGAAAGTAAGTTGAAATGTTCTAAACCCAGAACAGTAGATGTGTAATTAAAAATCTTGAACCCCTTGTGTTCAAAAACTATACCATTAACATCCGATGTTATATTATTTATCTGCCCTTCCTTCTCACATCCTTCCAACCATAATTGTTCCCATGTAAATCTACTGGGGGACCTTGGTCGGATAGGAGTCTGGCCTTGCTTGCTAGGCGTTCTGATCTTCTGGGGCCTAAAAAAATGTTCATTGTTTTCAGAAAAAGAATCAAGTTCATCCATGCCTCTACTAACATTACCCTTACTATGTTCATTTCTAGCTTGGAAATTAATCCTAGATGGAATAATAGGTTCAATTGTGTCATAATGTTTGTATTGTGTCTGCGTTTTATTTTTATCCTTAAAATTATTGTTGAAGGGCCCTGGGTACATTTTACCCTTTATATATTGTTCTTGTCCCTAATGAACTTCTTTTGTTTCCTAATGAACACCTTATTAATCCTAGTAACTGTTCTGTTTAAGATCCTGTTGTAAAGATATTTGTATTCATCAAATAATAGATCCTTAGAAATGTCTTCATTAAGTTTGTTTAAATCTATTAGTAAACTGTTCAACAGTGTCTCACTGTACTTAATCAGTTTCATAATCAAACCAAGACCACATTCGTCAAAAAAATCATGAAAGTCTTTTAAAACAGCTTCCGAATAAATTATACCAAAAGGGTACTTAAAAAATCTAAGTCCCTGAGGGACTATTTTATGACTAACACAACTATGTAGATATCGATTATCAATTTGCAAACAATTATATTTAAACAACTTTTTTCAAAAGAAAAAATCATGTCTTTTAACGTAGGGAAATCAGTTCCATTTGCATTCTGTTCATTCATATCACGTTCAAAATGCTTTACAATGGATGATGTGTTAAAATCAAACTTTCTGTCCAAAATGTCCTTAAAACAAAAAACCTGTGCATTGCCTGATGGTAAATTAGGCAAATTCTCCAAAGCGTTAGAATAAATGGTTGGCCCTTTAGGACAAGAATCGGCTTGTGAAACAGTACCTTTGTCATGGTTGTTAGACTGCTGCACAATCCGCTCCTTCTGCCTCGCGCTAATAGACTGCACTTCTCCTCGACTGTGTGGGGACAAAAAAAACTTTCCATTTCCATTGCCTCGTACACTGTCCTTGGCATTCGCCTTAGTTCCACCATAGCTCTCAACCCGCGAGCGTGGAGATGACGTCGAAAACAGCGTCGAAGGCCAGTCGGGTTGGTTTTGTGGTGCTTGGGCTCCCCCTACTGGCTCAGCTTGACTGAGCAAGTCAATGAGACTAGTGAGATCACCCCTTAACGTGGCCAGTTCTTCTCGTACCTTAAACACTTCTTGCTGTGTTTTAGTAAGACTACTCGGACTGAGTAAAATATCTTGTCCTATAATTGTAGAATCGCTAGGTGATCCTTCCATAATGGTGGTACCAAAAAATCGAAAAAAATCGAAAACATTTTTTTCCAAAACTCCCACAGGCAACGAAAGGAACCAAAGTAGAGCACAAAATCACACCAATAAATCTGAACCAACTGTGTAGACCAATAAATAGTTCCAAGTCGCCAAGGGAGAATGAAATAGTCCTATATTTTATTCCAACAACAGATAATAAGCGCTTTCGTCTGCCAAATGAGTCTTCATCAGATAAAATTATACTGGTACCACTCCTATATTTATACTGCCAATAACTGTCTCAATCATTCAATGAAGTTAAAAATTTAAAACACCTGAATAAAATTGGTTTATCCACCACACCAGTGTGTGCAAAAACAGTGTTGTGGAAATTTAAAACGATTGTATGAAGCTTTAAAATATTTTAAATTTAACAATAAATAATTTAGGATCTAATATGACTACTTTATACAAAAAATTTTTTTTGTATAAATTAAAGAACTGTGACATAAATAAAAATAAAAATAAAAACTTAGATAAACTTATAAACAAACTAGCTATCACACTCATACATGCTCACTTTCTGGCTGCACTCTCAAAATGGCACAGAAGCTAGCACATGTATTTATATGCACATGCTGTCCTTGAAATGCTTCTTAAAGGTACAACACACACACTGTTCTACATCCTCCCTCTTTGAGAAATGAGTCATGCATTACTGATGACATTAATTGACATGCAACTGATACAAAATAATTCTTTGACATGCAATTATACAGAACTAGAAACCTACAGACAATTATGTCCAGGTTACTGTGAATTTCACACTAGGTCTGGAAATACAACCAAATCATGTGACATAGAAATTATAACTAGGTTTAGCAACTGGGACTGTCTCTGATGAATGTTCAACTTTGAGGACATCAGGAACATCATCAAGAAAGGAAGTACAAGTTAAGACACGTTCTGCAACAGGAACATTGTCTGGATTGCTCTGAGATCTAGAGTCTGTATCACAGGAACAATGCTGCAATATCGATTCTGATACAGGAAGAAGATGTCTGCAATTTATCCTGTACTCCACACCCTCAGATTCTATGAAGTAGGATTTCAGCTCGGCACACATACCTGTTACTTGACCAATCCAGTTGAAACCTTTCGCCATTTGTATCCTCACTGTCTCTCCTTCTTTCAATCGATGAAGAAATCTGCTCGAGTTATCATAGCTGGACTTTTGGAAATAACACTTTCTGATTAGTTGGGTTTTGATTGTTCTGTTGTTCTTATCTTTAGGCCTCAGCAAATTGGAACTGATAGGCAATGTTGTTCTGGTTTGCCTAGATAGATGTCTCTGAGCAGGCGAGCCAAATATATCGTCACAGGGTATGTTTTTGATGTCGACTGCCAGGAGGCCTCACTAGGTCTGGGTACTGAACTGGACAGAGGAGGAGACCACTCAGATGCTCAATGTCTATGCTGGACATGAGTGAAGAATGAAAGTGACAAGATTGTGAGGGAGCACCTTAGACAGACTGGGATCTACTGGACTGGTGTGCAAGTCTACCACTGCTATGCTGACCTACACTGGAGGAATGCAGGAGATCTTCACCAAAGGGTCACTGATGTTAGACGCTGGCCACCAGATACCTGCAGTAAGTTACATAATCCACACCGTAACACCTACATTATCATATATATATGTAGAAGGCATACGTGTTTCTGTGAGATTGTGTTGCAAGTAGATTCCATTGGAATCTGAAATGATAATAATAATTTACAAGGAGGGAATTTAGTTCTACTCATTAAAGTTAACATTCTCGTATCAACGAGCTCTGAACTTATCTGCAACTATACTAGGACAGTGGGTACACATTATGCAGGACTATTGATTAAGTAAATATATTAATAGCTACTTCACAAATATAAGTGTTTTGTATGAATAAATTCAAAAAGACATCGGTATTATCACACTTTGACTTCTCTAGTAATTGCTTTGCACTCTGTACTGCATGTTCAGCTAGTCCATTTGACTGTGGGTATTCTGGACTATTAGAAACATGTACAAAGTCCCATTCTTTTGCAAATTTCTGAAACAACTGACTGGTAAATTGGGTACCATTGTCAGAAATAACTTTGTGTGGACTACCATGAACTGAGAAATGATGTTTCAACCTGGTGATTACAGCGGTGGATGTTAGGTTAGGTAGTAAATTGATCTCAAACCAGTCTGAATAAGAGTCTGCCAACACTAAGTAATGCTAATTTTTCCACTCAAGTATATCAGTAGCTACTGCTGACCAAGGTAGTTCAGGAACTTGACTTAGCTGGTGGTTCTTTTTGCAAATGTGGTTTATTACTATTGCACACTGAGCAAGACAAGTATTTTATCAATATCTTTTGCTAGAAAAAGCCAAAATATTAGTCCTCTCGCCCTTCTTTTGGTAGATTAGGAACCCGGGTGACCACAATGCAAAATCTGGATGTATTCACATTGTAAGAAAGCAGGAACAACAATTTTAGGACCTTTGAAAATAATTCTATCTTCCATCAACATCTCATCCCTGTAAGGAAAATAAGTTTGCACTTCAGGTGGTACACTAGATTGCTTTGACAGACATCCAACTTTTATGTAGTCGTTGAGCTTTTGCAAAACTGCATATGTCTTCGTATGATCTTTCAGCTCATTAAGTCTTGTGGTCGAAAAATTACACACTTCCATGACATCAAAGTCAAAATTATCTACATTAAGCTGTTCCATTGTATTTCTGGACGATCTGGATTAGGTATCAGCAAGATAAAGAAGTTTACCTTTTGTATATACCATTTTGAAGTTGTATTTTTGCAATCTGAGCATCATTCTTTGTAATCTCACTGTAGCTGAATGCATAGGCTTCTTTAAAATAGTGACTTGAGGTTGGTGATCAGTTTCAATCTGAATAACTCAACCATAAATATAATTATGAAACTTTGAACATGCAAATACTATTGCCAAAAGTTCCTTCTCAATTTGAGTATATTGCATTTCAGTTTGGGTGAGAGTTCTAGATGCATACTTTATTGGTCTGCCTTCTTGAAGAATAACTGCACCAAGAACAAATTTTGAAGCATCACAGGAAAGAGTTACTGGTTTATAGACATTATAGTATCTTAATGTAGGTGGGGTGGCAATTTTCTGCTTAAGGTCTTCAAATGTTCTCTGGTGCTGTTCCAGCCAAGATCATACAACATTTTTTGCACATCAGCTCTCTCAAAGGTGCTGTCAACTCACTGAAGTCTGGTATAAACTTGCCTTAATAGTTGACCATACCAAGAAAATGTTGTCGAGCTTGAATATTATCCGGTGCTGTCATCTCTAGAATAGCTGCTTGCTTGGACAGGTGTGGTCCCAAGCTAGTGCTAGTAATTAAATGACCTACATATGTAACTTCTGGTAGTCTGAATTTGCAATTTAGAGGAACGAGTTTCAAGTTCACTTCACATGCTCTGTCTAGAACTTTCCTAAGGTTTCTGTCATGCTCTGCTTCACCATTGCCTCCAACCAATAAATCATCTACTAGTATGGCACAAGGATAACATGAAAAAATTTGCTCCATTGCACACTGAAAGACTTCACTTGCAGAATTTATTCCAAATGGCATCCTGAGGAATCTAAATCTTCCAAATGGGGTACTGAAAGTAGTCAGTAGTGAAGACTTGTGATCAAGCATCACTTCCCAAAATGAACTTTTTGCATCCAAGACAGAAAAAGCAGTGACATTTGGTATTAGGGCTGCAACTTCCTTGACTGTATGCATAGGATGGTGTGGTCTCTTTAATGCTTTGTTCAAATCTCTTGGGTCAATGCATATTCTGATTTTGTCTGAGCATTTTTTTGTGGGCTGCAACCATGGATGACACCCATTCAGTTGGTTCTGTAACTGGACAAATTACACCTTCCTGCACCATTTTATCCAACTAAGCTTTGACTTTATTCTGCATACCTGTTGGAATTTTTCTTGCCGGTCTGACCACTGGACTGACCTCTGGGTCTAACTTCATAGAATACACAACTTGAAGTTTGCCTAACTTGTCATCAAAAACAACAGCATACTCTGAGAAAATAGCTTCAGTAAAATTGGAACTGAGACATGTGCTTACATGATGAAATTCTTTAGTAAAGGAAAGCAGATTCATTCTCAAACTGTCTCTGAGACCCAACAATGACTGCACAGGTCTTGGGACTACATAGAATATTAAGCCGTAGCAGTCCCGAGCCACATAACATGAAAGCACTACTGAGCCTTCAGTTTGAATTTCTTCACCTCCATAAGCAACAAGTTTCACACAATTGGCCACATTAAGTTGCTCACTAGCTCTCACTTTAGCAAATGTGTCTGCTGACATAACATTACACTTTGAACCACTGTGTACTTTGAGCTTGGTGGATTTACCATTGATCTGGACAGTACAAAACACTTCATCCTATGCCAACAAATCTACTGAATCAACCTTTTCTCCAATTACTGATACACCATCTACGTAGAAAGTAGGGTTGCAGCTCTCTGTATGATCAACTTGCTTTTTTAAGTGACCCTTCTTTATAACTGTGTGAGGTTTACTTGATTTGCAATACTTTTGAAAATGGTTCAATTTTTTTACACTTGTGGCATTTCTGACCAAATGCTAAGCACTTTTCTCTTTTAGACCCATGCTTGGCACCACAATTGTGACAGTTAACAATAAAGCTTGATTTGGGTTTTGCTGACTCACCCTTGTACTGCACTGAGCATGTCTTTTTCACTGAACTAGTCTTAGAACTTGCTGGAAAAGTATGGGTTTTACCTAGAACATTTGCAGGGGTTACAGCTGCCATGTGCTTAGGTCTGTTTCTGCTAGCCGTGTGTTGCATGCTGTCTACATTTGCTTTGGAGCCTGCTGAAACCATGCTTTTATCACTTGCAAGCATACTTGTGTGTCTTTCTGTAACTTCATGGATTTGACAAACCTCAATAGCTTTGCTCAGCATCAAACCACTGCCACGAAGAAAAATATTTCTCACTGCAGCACTATTAATACCACATACAAGCCTGTCCTTTATTAACTCATCTTTCAAGTCAACAAATCTATATGTTTTAGCTTTGTTTCTCAAGTCAATAATATATGCTGCAAAAGTTTCTCCTGGCTTTTGATCTCTTATGTAAAACAGATGCCTCTTTAATGTAACATCTGTCTGGGGGTTGCACAGTTCCCTGAATTTGCGTTTCAAACACTCTGGGTCTTCCCTTGATTCAGCCTCTATAACAATATGACAATTTCCCCCTTCTCCTTCATACACTGATGGTGCATACACAAATGAACGCTCTCTTTCAATGGCATCTGACCCAGCTAGGTTTAGCAAAATGAATACCCAGGTGCATGCATCTTTGTCAGAATAAGCTGCTTGTATAAAAATATCGTACCCTTGCTCAAATAATCTCCAATTCTCTGTAATATTCTGATCAAATACAAGTGGACCTGGTCTGCAAAATTCCTCTGCCATATTAACACATACCAGTGAAGGCTTTTGCAAGTATGCATGAACACACACATATACATATGCCAGAAATTTATGCCAGTACTTGTAACTATGCCCAATAGCACAGCAAGCCTCTGAATAACTGAACTTTGTGAAATAAGTCTCCCAGACACAAGAATACTGTTGAAATCACTGTACTGTAAGAAATCACCTCTTATCAGTGTAAGAAGCATTTCAAAATAGCCTCACTGTGACAAAAAACTGGGCAGAAGAAACTCAGAATAAAAAACATTTCAGAATAACTGCACTTCACAAATAAATAGTATGCAGCACACAGGAACTTTCCCAAAATGGCTGCACTTGCTAAATAACTCTGCGCTATGCAAGAAACACTCTGTAATGGTGGCACTCTGTGAATACACACACCCAGCACAAGAAACTTTTTGAAATGGCTGTATTTTGACTGCACTATACAAAATAGCTGCACTTTGCACACAAACTCTTCAGAATAAATGCACAGTAATAAACATACACTGTAAGCACTTTTACACACTTTTAGATACTTTGAATAACTGTAGTTATGCCCTTAACAGCTTCAATTAATATGAAACAGTAGTTTATGCCAAAACACAGTAATCTGCCAAAAAACATGCAGTTGCCTTGCTTTATTTATGCTTAATGTGCCCTTCTTTTTGCCCTTTATTATGTTTGTTTTGCTCGTTTAATCTTTTTTCATGCCCATTACACTTTTCTTGTGTTCATTTTACTCTAAACATGCTTGTTTTACTTTAAACATACTAGTTTCACAATTTTGAGGCAATTCCAAACTCCTTATTTCCTTTTCTGATAATCGTTTTTATCAGATATCTTAATTTTAAACATTTTGTTTAATTAATAAACTTTTTGTACCTCTCACTTGCTTAATAATGTGTTCTGTGCCCTTGTAATGCTCCATTTTACCTTTTTGATACAATAAATCATTTGTGCAAGTTTTCATTACCTTTGGTTCATTTCTGGCTCTCTTTTGTACTCGGTTCACTTAAGTTACCCTCCCTGTTAACTCTGCACCTCATAGCTGTGTATAGCAGTCTCTGGAATCCCAGTTCTGACACCATCTCACTTGTCTAGTCAGAATAAAACAGATGAACATCTGTGGGTTCTGTTAACCAGCTTTATTATGTACAAAGACATCAGGATTGAGGCTTAATAACTTCAACTTAGATAAACATATAAACAAACTAGTTATCACACTCATACATACTCACTCTCTGGCTGTAATCTCAAAATGTCACTGAAGCTAGTACATGCTTGCTATTTATATGCACATGCTGTCCTTGGAAATGCTTCTTAAAGTTACAACACACACACTATTCTACAGTACAATTGAGATCTACTCTATCTGCCTAAAAATGCATTTTCTTATGAAGGAATGTAGGCTTCTGTCAGTCATGCATACCCCTTGGGCTAACTCCCAAGCTTGCATGTCAAGCCTGTGCAGTGGATATGAAAAAGATCCTACCAGTTTTTTGTCACACATCCCTGTCATGTTTTTTGTCATGACCTTGAGGATCTCTGCTTTCCATATCAGACTGTAGGTCTTTAGTGCAGGAACAATAGTCATCATTTCTTTCACACTTCTTTCACAATTATATGTTTTCTTTTCATAGTTTGGTCTTAGGTCTGCTGAATCTAAAGTGTGCCCACAGAGGCAACTCCAAACAGTGTGGATCATATTGGGGAGGACTGCCCTGTATGGCAGTCCCTAATGGACATGGAATTGTCATAGCACAATATTTCTTATCTGATGTATGGGAGGAAATGAATCTTTTCTTCCAGAAGTTTAAAGTTCTTGCATCACCTATTTCTGTGGTATCATTGTACCATTGGAATTTCCAAATGTGCAGCTAGCGTGAATACATTATCAGAATGTAGGAGACCATATAGTCCAGCAGTCTGAGAAACTCTACTACTGAAATTGCCTTCTGTTGAAGAATATTCTGAAATGAAAGGGTGACTGAAGAAACTTTTTCCTCTGAGAGGAAGGCTTTCTAAAAATCTGTGTCTAGATGTACACCCACAAAGTTCAGGCTATTTGGAGAATAGAGGTTGGACTTCCTTAGCCTCACTGAGAGGCCCAGATCCCTGAAACACTTCAGGGTAAAGTCCAAAGTCTTGTTTATATCTTTCAAAGTAAGCAGTCATCCAGGTAATAATATAAATGAACATTCTTCTATGATCTACAAAAAGCTATTATTGGAACATGGTACTTAGTAAAACCTGAGGAGCAGCACATAAGCCAAAGGACAAGCAGGTAAACCCAAGGAATATTTTGTCATTCTTGGCAATGTAAGTATGGATGCAAACATCCTTTAGGTCCAGTGTGACCATGTGGGCTCTATGGGATAGCAAAGATAGAAGGTATTGAAGAGTCAACATTCTGAAATTTGTAACAATGAAAACACTTGGTTAGATAAGACCAAGTTCCATATAGACCTCCTGTTGTATTCTTTTCTTGTTACAAGAAATAAGCCAATGTAGAAGCATATGCTTTGTTCTCCTGAAGGTACTCATTTTGTGGTCCCTTCCTTCAGAAACATTTGTCAATATAGAAAGTACCAGACTGACCTGGTCTTCTGGACTTTGTAGTTTTCTTGTAGCACTAATGAAGGATTTTCAGGATTTATTGGTCTTTATTTTCCAGTTTTAACCAAAGAACTTTCTCTAAGGAATAATGGACAGAAAGGGGTGGGAGTAGGCAGCCCTGCTAATTTAAAGCTGCTTCCAATGGGAATCATGGGACCTTACTGGATCCCAGTCTTCTTCTTAGGTTTTGCCTCACATTCTTTCCTAAAATTTCTTGTCTTGCTTAACGTATAAGGGGTCAGGATTTAGATGGGTAATCTTTTCTGAATTTTGGCACTAGCACTTGAAAAAGATGCTTAATAGGTTTCCGTTCTATTCCAGTCTCTTGTAAACCCCTTCAGCAGGGGGTAAAACAGAGGAGGTCCTTATCCAGAGCTGGATTAAGGGGTTCTGTCTTTACATGGTCTGTTAGGGGCTATGTCTTTAACTAGGTGTGTCTTCATATAACAAATTCTGTTTTTTTTTCTCTGTTTGATGCATCTCCTGTATCATTGTATTTATTGGTTTATTGATCTTTGTTTACCAGGAAAGTCCAACTAGGCAGAACCCATTTTCAGCAGAGGCCTGGGGAGAAAAGCTTGACTTGTTTACACTGCATTATACTAATTTCCAGTTAAACACAGAGTAGTTAAATTTCTATTTACATTTATTCACATACAGTAGTCACACATACAATACTTGCATTAATACATTCTAAGATTTTTACTGAGATATAAGTTACTAAAGAGAAAACCCATGTGCAACTTAATGGATTGTACAGACAGAAGTTTCAGTTTCATTTCAGTGAGAGGTTAAGAGAATTCTGTTTAAGGAGAGTATTTGCAAGTATCATATGGTGAGCACAAAGTTTTAACCTGGTGATGAGCATATCCTGTTACAGATCCTTATCTGAGGTCCCCAGTGCTTTAACCCTTCTCTCCTCCATCGGGGATTACTGATAAGTAAGCTTGTAAGTTTGGCAGTTCAAGGCTTTGAAAACCAGGGTAGCAGACGTATAAACTTTTTTTCTCCCAAAATCTGTGGAGTATCCTACTGTCTTTGCCATTAAGAATATGGTTCACTGGTAGAGCAAAAGCAGATCCCTTAGTATAATCCAGGGACACTAAAGAATGGATCAGCTAGAGAATTCTTGTCCAGGATTTATGGGAATCCTTAACCCTGTAAAAGTGTTCAGGTTTCCTAGCAGCAAGGAGGAGGGAGTCAGGGTACATAGATGTATTGGTCAACACACCTTCTAGGACATCCAAGACAGGAGGATGAGTGCCTAGGCTCAGGCAGGCCTGTAAATGCTCTACAGCTGAGCTGGGTCTCTTTGTACTCTTTTACTAATTAGTTGAACACCTCCACATCTTATGAAGGCATACTTGAAGTGGAAATCCTCTGATGGAGATATAGAGGGTAGGGCGTCCTCAGTGTCAAGTTTATATGGTGCAGAAGAGGGGTTCTGACCTACCTAGGATAGTTCAACTACTTCAGAATCAAGGATATATGATTTCTTCTCTTTCTGGAGGTCCCCCAAATACCTCAAGTATTTCCATTGCTGGCTGGCTGTACTTCAAAAAGGGCAATAAATCTTGACCAGCTTGAAAAACTGCAAGGAAGAAGCCTAGAAAGTGGAAGAAACTGAGGCACTGTTGACCTATGTCAAGGCAAGCTGGCTGGCACCATTTTAACCTTCAGTGCTTCTTGCATCTTGGTTTTAGATAATAACACTCCATAGATCTCACATTGTGAGTGAGTGGCTGAGACCTCAAAGTGGTCCCCAGGAGTCTCCGCAGAAATAAATACCATTGGTAAATGGCACACCTTATAAGTAAAGGCATCACATGTAGATCTAAGGATGTTATAATTCCATTATACTCAGCCCTCGCCCTCATCAGACCAATAATTGACTGCAATGCTCTCTTTTGCATGTATCTCTCCAGACACTTGCAGCAACTGGAGAGGCAACAGAGGTTTTGCATCAAGATATTAGATGGTAAACAAAACAAGTCTTACATGGAAAAAATGAAAGCCATAGCCATGTCACTGTATGTTTTCACCTACAGGTTTCTAAGGGGTGACCTGTGCTTAACTAACAGGGCAGTCTCTGATCTGGCCCTGATGGAAATGCCATACAGTCATAAATCAAACTACATGAAGGTCACTTGCTCCAGGGATCTTAACCTAGTCTCTGACGTGAACAGGTCATGCTGGAGAGATATATACATTTCCAGAGACTGCCACTTCTCTGGAACAAGTTTCCAATTCACGTGCAACTGAGCCCCTCCCTGACCCTCTTCAAACATAGCCTAGATCAATGGATGGGTGAGTGCAAATTCACTCCTGGGGTGGTGCCCATGTCCCTCTAGGACAGAGGAACTTGGTATTAACTACCATAGGCCCTTACCTATGTGAACTTCACTCACCTAACCACCAACAATTGGTGCAACTCAGGATAAATATGGCTAGGCTTGTAAGGGCTCTACAGCTGTTAGCCTAGTAATCTTCTATGAACCTATGAAACCATGAACCCATGAACCTATTCAATAACTAGTGTACGAGCCTCTGACACTGAAGGTATCTCAGTACTGGAAGAATAGTAGAATCATCGGTCTGGGAGAACATGAGCAAAGGAGAGAGTGGGTATCCTGCACAGCAGATGCACTACAGCACAGACTTTTTATGACACTGCATGTAAAGACAAAGGCTGCATAATTGCTTCTCCACATCCTAAGTCACAGGACCAACAAATACCAGAGTCATCCAATGGAAGGTTATTGTTCTCCCATCACTGTTCTCCATTATTTTTTGTCAGAGTGTTTTTACTTAGGTGGAAGGTTCACAGAGGCTTTGACTGTCACTGCCACGGTGGCTTGGAACAAGGCACATAACATTTGTTTTGCTGTAAACTTCTTCAGGATGATTCAGCTCTCCTTTGGACTGTCCTCAGGGTGGAAACAGCATAAACTTGACATGCATCCACATTGTGATTTGGGCCAAGGAATAACACTCAAAGGAAGCGGAAGCTTTTATGAGAGATTTCTTTTTCAAACACAGTGTAACTGTCAAATATACATTAGATGCAGAATCAGAATTACAATCAGACATCTACACCATTAAACTAAAAAACACAAGAAAATCTCCTATGGAGTACATATATGGCATTTGGAAACAGACTCATGGATGGATGATGCATGTAGAATTCACAGCTAGTAAACTGCATGGCAAGAAAGACATAAAGATGGCATCAGCTGATGCTCCATTTATACCACTGACATCCTTATCTGTGGGAGGGAGCTAGACATATCACTTGGGAGGAAGGTAGACCTCTGGGAGTTGAACAGTACAGCTGGTTTACCAAATGTCCTGAGCAGTACAGACTGCAACAGTGACTAGTACAATGAACATCTTAAGTTTCTGTGTATCCTTTCTTATGATTCCTTCCACAAACCACTACTGGGCTGTTTCTAAACACTGACTCTTCAGAGATAAGACTCCTAAACTGCCCTTATTTTTCCAGCAAGGATCATGTAATGACATATCAACTATTTGTTCTTTTAGCACACTGCCCTAACAGCTCATAGGTTCAAAGGTAAGTCCTAGGCCAGCTTGCCCTTGCAAGGCATTTTAGGTCAAGCTGATTTCCTTTTTCTGTTCAAAATTAACCTATCCCATTTAGTTATAGACTGGCATTACTCATCCCATGATCAATAATTATATATTACCCCTACTGAGAACAACTATGAGCATACCAAAGAAATATGAGGGGACCCATGTAAGGGATAAAGCATTTAGGAGCTGCAGCTGTCCAGGGGGCAGTCCTGGGGTAAATTTTCTTTTTCCCATCCATAGCTCTAAGTTGCTGTTGAGAATGGACAGGGATGAACTTTGTTTTATGTGGATGGGGAGTCTATTCCACAGCAGCTGTATCCTCTGTAAAATATATCTGTCCCTCCAAACCATTCTGTTGATATTGCAGAAGAGGTTTAGCTCTCTAGACTATTTCAATCGCCATTTGACTTGATGATGTGCAGTAAATCCATCAGTAATAGGTCAGAGGATGCCCTATATGCCAGACATAGGTCACCTCCTAGCAGTCTGTAGGATACAGAGTATATTAACAGGGCTTTAAGTCACTCCTTGTATGACATGTTTATTAGATCTTGTATCCTTATAGTATGGTACCTCTGTGGATGTTCCAATTGTTGCATGTATCTGGACAAATACATGCCAAAGGAGGCATTATATTCAATGACTTCCCTAATGAGAGCTGAGTACAGGGGGACAGTCAGATCCATAGATCTACACACAATTTATTTGCCTATAAGCTGTACAATATAGAAATACTTTCATAAAATAGACACATGTTGGTTAAAAGTTAGGTCACTGCCCACTTAAGTTCCCAAATTCTGAATAACTGGGTTAACTCTTAGAGATGTATTTTCAATGTGGTAGTTTTCTGGGGTAGATAATTTCCCAAAGGATATAATAACACATTTTTTGGCATGTAGTTTCAGACCATGATTTTGACCCCAGTTCTTTATTTGAGTCAAAACTTCCCACATGATGGGTAAGTCATTTGGGGATTCATTGACTGCTCCTAGCATGCAGTCATTGACAAACTTAGTCAGCCAGAGCCCTTCAGTATTGACTTTTACTTCTGAAAAGTAGATGCCAAACAGGACAGGTCCCAGCACAGAACCCTGGGGGACTCCACTGATGACTGATCTCTTTCTGGAGGTAACTTCCCCTATTCTGATTATCTGCATCTTATCTGTGAGCTAGCTGGCAATCCAGTGGGTGACACAGGGGTTTAGTCCCAGTTTATTTAACTTTTCTAGTATGCCTGAGTGGGGAAGTGTATTAAAGGCTTTGACCAGGATGAGGTATGTGGTGTACACAACTTTGTCTTCACCCATCGTGTTGGTGACTGTTTAAAAAAAAATATCCAGCAAGTTGAGTAAGCATGACCTGCCCTTGATGAATCCAAACTTCGGTGGGTCTAATGTTTGGTGGTTCCCTATAGCCTGATTGATTAATTTCATGATAAGTCTTTCAAGGCTTTGCTTATTAGGCTATTCAGACTTATGGGTCTGTAACTGCCTAGGTCTGTGGAAGGTCCTCCCTTATGCTGGAGAATAACTGTAGCTGTTCTCCATACAATTGGCACAAAGCCTGTATGGAGGCTGAGAAGGAACAGTATTGTTAGGGTTATGGATAAATCATACTTCATGTATTGAAGATGCATCCAGGGATATTGTTGGGACCCTCTGATGCAATATTTGTAGCTTTTGACAACACTTTTAGAAGTTTGTCTTGTGTGACAGCAGGAGGTAAGCCAGTTTCAGATGGAGGGGGAGAGAGGTAAAGTTAGATCTAAGTTTATCAATCAGTAGGTTAGCTATATTTTCAGTCTCACTGTAGGTATCATTGTTCACAAGAAGCTCAGTGCATTGCTGTGTTGGGCTTTTGTGATTATGAACATAACTAAAAGAATTCCTTGTGATTGTCTATGGCTTGGGTAGCTATTGTAGCCTCTAACGTAGCTTTGGTGGATTATTATTAAGCTCTTAGGTTGCTGTTTACTTCATTGACAAGGGCTCTAGCATTCTGGGAATTACTCTTCTTACTTTTGGTCAAAATTCTTTTCCTTTTATTATAAAGCTTGTTGATATTATGATTCCACCATGTGGGTGTATTTCTGGTGTTTGTACTACACAGTGCTACATGGTTTAATGAATTGCTAACTAGATGGTCTTTCTAGATTTTGGAACAAGTGCATGATCTGGGCATTACAATTTGACTATGAATGACGAATGTCTCTAGGCCCGCACGCATGTCCTATATATTATTTTGTGCTTAGTACTGAATTAAAATGCTGTTCTAACATTAATAATTATAATAAGTTTCTTTAAGCAATACAGTTCATTATCTCTGTCCATGTTTGAACAGGAAGGGTTTCTCACTGACATACGTAAATGTACTCCCTAGCAGCTCTATGATAGTTGACTACAACTATTCTGAAATAAACAGCAAAAGTCGTGTCAACAAAGTTATATGAAAGCACAAACATTTCTTTATGTTATTTTCCATAACATTATTGTACAGCCAGTTAGAATTCCAGCAACAGATGGACATTCTAAAGTCGATGATAGAAAATGTCAGATTTTCAGCTGTAGTATGTTTAGTGCTGACACAGATTCTGTTTTTCTTTAGTGTCACACAACCCCTGTACCTTTCCATTTGTATGCTAATCTCTGTATTCACAGAAATTATATTTACGCTGTGACTTTTTGTTAGCAGATCTTGTATGCATAGAGTTTTTCCTCCTCAGGCCTTCACTATACACAAACATGTACATACTGATAACAATTGGATCGTACCTACACCACTTAAGCTCTGCCATGAAGAAACTGTATATCAATACAAAACAGAATGGCTTTTTAATTTTTGATTTATTCCCCGCGGAAGTAAAAATTTCTTTCCAAGAAACTGAAAACCCAGATCAGCACCATGATCAGAGGACGTTAAACAACTGGTTTTAATGTGATAAGTGCAGGTCTGAATATGTGTTTTGAAATTTCTTCTGTGTCGCCAAGACATAATTTTTTGCAAGGACACATACTAAGATGTTGACTTTCTAATGACCATGATGGCAGTTTAGCTGGTTTTAAATTTGCTGTCAGGGATAAGTACTTAATGTTTAATGTGGTGACAAAATCAGTTAGGTAATGCTATATATCCTGTGGCCCATTTCATTTAAGTCTCTATCGGCACATATTCCCCTCTATAAACTGTTAGTGGGACGTCACATAGACGATAATATAGTCCTCTCCTCCTTTTTAACTAAGCACTTCGTCCAAGTATAGTGCCCAAATGCATTTCTCAAATGAGAATACACAGGGAGAAATGGGTAGTAAAAAGCACTGAAAATGTCTTTATTCTTGGTCTCGTATGTACTGTCAATATTTTGATGCTTTTATGTGGCACAGCTCTTTCTGCATTATCTTTAGATTATAGTTTCCTCCCAGTAACACCTGGTTAACTGTTTTTAAAATGATATATTTATGTCAACAGAAAAAGGGTTATGTTTATGGCAAAAGCATATTTCATGCTTTTAACCCTGAAAATATTTTGGGACGATACTCTCTGAAATTCACATACCTGCAAGTAATCACTAGTTCCCATTACGGAACTTCTCAGTTTTTTGTACTGCTTGATAGGTTAAATACTTTAATGATTATTGTTTATACCTCTTTTCCAAAATGTGACAATTTGACACGTAAATGCTATTGGTCCTTATGTTACTCCAGTATCACAGCTGTAGGGCTTCCCTCTGAAGTTGTAGAGGCCTGAGTACACAGAATCCCAGGCACCAGAAAGGCAGCAGAGGGAAGTATCTTAGAATTGCTGTAAGCAAACACATATATTTCAAATGGAGTGAGAAGATTTAAGCTACTGTTTTGTTTGACCCATGGTAGTAGAGACCATCAGATTAGCAAACAGGACTCCAAATATATATATATATATATATATATATATATATATATATATATATATATATATAAATGTGTGAAAAAAAGGTTTGATGAAAGCATGCTGACAGTAACACTTGCATGCCCATGCCATAGATAATCAAAAGCAAAAACAACCTGAATTATTTTCCATTCCATTTTTGGCATGTCCCATTCTCTAACACGCCCAACAGTTTCTACCTGAAATACTTACAAAGATGTAGATACCTAAATAACTAAATATATAAAAGTGTGAGTGTGCGTGTGTATTGGTACGCATACAGATATGGCATTACAAGTAATCATTCTCTGCTGTTCAAGTGCATTTAACAGAAAAACAATCTGCTTTATGTCTTCATTGATGCAGCTAACAATAGGATATAGAGAGCAATTGCAAACTTTTAGTTTCTATGTTTTCTTCATATTTAGGTGCACACTGGTATATTGAATGGCTTTCGGTCTACATGTGGTGGTAATAATTTGCTGCTCTACTGAAACAGTTACAGTACAGGGCAGTTGCTATGATATCACTCAAATGAGAAGTACTCAGCTCTTGGCAGCTGGCTGATAAAATTCAATTCCCATGGTGAAGTTTTGTTTGCCAACCAGCTGTCTGTGCAAACCTTTACACGATGCAGAGTTAACATTCCACAGTTGTCTCTATTGTTTTCTCCCAGGATACTACTGGACATAACTAAGCTGTAGGAAGGCTTTCTGTGTTAAATGTTTTTATAATTAAACAAATGCCAAACTGCATGTTTGAACAATGGCTGATTGCTCCCACCAGTATGAACCAATGCAGGTTATTTTAAACACTGAACTGTTTTCTGCCTGTCTGATTAAATGAATGGTTATACCTATCAATCCAAATAAACAGTTTAAAACTCATAATATGAATAGAAAACTCCAAAATAAATATAACTAGGTGCAACAATAACATGATGTTTTGTAATAAACTTCTACAGCCTAAAACATTAACTAGCTTTTTAAGTGATTTTCTACCTTTCTGCTTGCTATGTTAAAAAGAAGCATTCTGTGGATGTGCTATTCATTGTTTAGACATGTAACAGCTACAGAAGGAAGCCCACTGTATTTCTGTCTGATGATATCAATCCTTGATAAATCCATGAATTGGGCAATTCAGCAGTGCTCATGTAAAAGCACACCAGAAGGCCCAGATTTTACTGGGCTACATCAATATCTTAAAAAAAAAACTCAAAACAAATCTCTACAGCATGACTTCTGCTTCTAACTCTTCAGTAAGTCAGAAGCCATGCAAACAGCAGCACAATTACATATCCAACACCCTCACACAAAATGTAATCTAATTTGAGAGATGGGTGGCCATGCCCAGGGTGTATATAAATTAGTGATGCACTTACCTCCAAGAGGGAAAAGAGGAAATGTAGAGCAGCAGTGCTGGCTCGCCGCCACACACCCAAACACACACACTCATGCAATCTCTGAAATTCCACATCACTGATCAGATGTAACTTTGGTCATGTAATGAAATTAACTTTCATGCAGAAATTGCCCACTTCATAGAATAATCTCATCCAGATGGGGGCACCATTTAAAGTCTGACAATGCACTTAAGTGCAAAACATATCTAGTGGACTCACACACATACACAGACACTAACATTACTTATCAACATACAAATACAAGAATCCAATCTCACCTTGTCACTAGGCTGACAAACATGGACATAGACATACAGCCAAATGCTCCCATGTTTTTTTTTTCACCCAAATTTTTATTTTGAAATTTTCAATGTACAGAAAAAGCAAAGACAGAACAATAACTACAATGTACTAATACAGTGGGTACTGAATTATCGGTGAATAGTATCTATATACGAACATGAAACATCAATATTTACAACTGTACAGAATTGCCATCAACTATTATATTGCATCCATTTATCGAGCTAACCCTGTTGTGGTGAAATCTTGTCATTACATATCTGTATGTGTGTTGAAGGTATATCTATGTGCATAAATGCCTGTGTCTTTATAATAATGCAGGTGGATTAAGCTAGCAGTATGTTAAATATCTGTTCCCATATTTTTAGTTTCTTGACACTGTTGTTTTTCGTATCAGTTACCTATTTATGAGCTAGCATGTGTTTGATTGCCATCTTTTTGAAGAAATGCTCCCATGTTTAGTTCTCTCCACCTTATCAGGTTTGGAAATCTGAGCAGAATATATCTGTCTTGCCACCACTATGTAGCTCTTTCCACTGAGGTGTGTAGATGTGCACCACTAAATAGCAGCATGCGCTTACGCATTTTCTATAACTTATGGTGCCTCATTTAAAGAGGCTCCAGCACAACAATCACATGTTTATATGGCACTGAACTTCTTGCTTCCCAGGAGCATGAACTGCACTCACAGTTGAAATGGGCTCTATGACTTGGACAAGCATGCCTAGTATGCAAAACTGGCACATAGCAGTTTCTCATACTTGGCATCTTCTCTACGAATCCCAGTCCTTGTGTAGCAGGATTAAGAGCTCATCATGAAACCTGTAGTAAAAGACACACTCTTTGCACTGTTGTAATAGCCAGGTATTGTAACAACAAACTTCATA
This sequence comes from Protopterus annectens, assembly GCF_019279795.1. NCBI lineage: Eukaryota > Metazoa > Chordata > Ceratodontiformes > Protopteridae > Protopterus > Protopterus annectens. Next base: position 679,149,313 of record NC_056731.1, read on the forward strand.
TTCCAAATATAAGTTCTCTAAGTTCATCTCACCACCATAAAATAATGCACTTTGTAAAACAAAATAACTGTAAACAAATACACCATTGATGATAGTCCAAAATTCAGGCATGCAGACTTCAGGGCAGCAATAGAAACGTTTCCAGGTTTCCAGGCACCACTGAATAAACAGAAGCCAATAGAGGAAAGTGTGCTGCCTTCTCGTACTTCATGTAAATAGGCCCCAAAAAGAAAGAAAGACAATCTCAAAGTCAGCAGTACAGAACTAAATTTATGAGGTCCAACTACAAAGAAGAGTTGTACAAGAAGCACACAAAATAATAATAAAAGATTGTAACACTCCAAGGTGAGCAAGGTCTTTGAAAATGGAATACAGCAAACTGCAAAAATCACCTGCAAGCAACTCAGTGACCATCTGATGTGTGTAGAATCCTGCCAGATGACTCCTCTGAGAAAGCAAGCACTAAATTGATCTATGTGATGGCTCAGGCTTGTATACAGAGGCAACATTCAAAAAGTCTATGCTTACACATTATTATAAATTATAAAAAAATAGTGATCAACTGAGACATGCAAAACTCCACCAAGGGGCTCCACTGGTAAAGTGAGCATAAAGTCCACAGATGTCATCATTTAATTAATAGCTTACATATAATCTGTCAACAACAAACTGTGGCTATGCTGTGAAATGTCAAAATGCAGCAAGGCACCACAAACAAACTGAGTACACCATGCCATCTACTAAGTAAAAAAAAAATAAGAATAAAACTATTAAAGCCTAAATTATATAATATTAAAAATATTCCGACAGAACAACAGTAGGAGTTTCAGTGCTTTGTTGCATGTCAACCAACCACCGACATCTTTACAAAATATCATGTTAAGTATTGCCTGAGAGCCTCCCTGAAAGTAATCCCTCATGACCTGCATTAATTTCATAATACTTCCCTGGTTTATACTCTAGACATGCTTCACTTCTTTACCAATCATGACTTTTCTGATCTCTTTCACCCTAAATAAATGTTAGCTGTTTCATGTTTCTTCTTGAGGACAGCAAAATAATTAAGATGAGAAGTTCTTAAAACCTGCTATTCAAACCGTAGCTTGTTAACTTGTTCAACTCTTTCTCTCCATTGCCTTTCTTAATCAAATTACCAGTCATCCTACTATGCCATGCCTTTTTACAGCTGTCTCATCCTCTGAGATCTTCCCCTTGTTTTTTTAGATTTGATATCGATATAATTAGTGCAATTTTTTCAGAATACCATAATTTTCCAGGTTGTCTCTAATTATTAATTGGCACCTTTGATTACCTCTGTTCCCACAGTCTGTAACAGGTCAGGCTATTCATCAATGTAGTTCGTACAGGGCTGTCTTTTGGCACAGGCGAAATAGGTGACCACCCAGGGGTCCATACTTGGAAGGACAATCTTTCAATTTACGTATTTATTTTTTGCAGCTTGGATGGGCACTCTTTTCAATTTATGTATTTATATTTTATAGCAATGACAAATGTCATTTAGTTGCTCTAAAAGATAAATAAATAAAATGTGGTGCCCTGCCACAACAAAATGTACCTGTTCCTCAGTGAGATGGTCACCTTAGAGGGAGATACTCCAGTTGACTTGACCATTTAATTCACGCTATATCATTTAGGCAAGAGTAGTGTGAGGTAATGCAGCAGAGACCTCACAATGTTCAAATTATGATGCTTTTTTTTGTAAATAAAAGGCTTAAACTCTATTTTTTTTCTTTTAGTAATTGGCTGTATCTTCAGCCTGGAAGTCAGGGTATTTTGAAAAATGATGGACAGTTGAGAGAAGAGGTGTGATAAAGAAAGTAGTGAGTTAAGTATTATTATTAGTAGAAGTAGTAGTAATAGTAGTAGTAGTAGTAGTAATAGTAGTAGTAGTAATAGTAGTAGTAGCAATAGTAGTTAGTAGTAGTAATAGTAGTAGTAATACTAATACTAGTTAGTAGAAGCAATAGTAGAAATAGTAGTAATAGTAGTAGTAGTAATAGTAGTAATAGTAGTAGTAGCAATAGTAGTTAGTAGTAGTAATAGTAGTAGTAATACTAATACTAGTTAGTAGAAGCAATAGTAGTAATAGTAGTAGTAGAAGTACTAGTAGTATTTTCATGATGCTGGCAGTGATCAACCAGATATTTTCTCAATATTTATAGGGTTTTCTTTATATATATTTAAGGTTTTCTTTTTCAACTATACCTGTAAACTTTTAAAATAATGTATTTTAACTTGATGGTGGAACACTCTGCCATTAAATGTTTTCTTCTGTGGTTACTTATTTTACGAGTGGGATTTTGTGGAGAACTTTTTTTGGGGGGAGAGGGCAATTTTACTGTCTATAGATTTATTTGAAGTGATTTTCTCCTTATTTGTAATGTAAATATCCTGATGTCCTGTGGATTTTAAAATCTAGTGCTGCTAATGGATTTTGTATAAAACCCAAGCCTGCAAATGGGACAAGTAACCTGAGTCTTGTTTACTTTCAGCTATCATTTGTGCATATGTTTAACATGTTTATGTATAGATACCTTTATGATTTATGAGGACCAACTTGGAATACTTTAACATGTGGCAAGTTATTTGTCTGGACTAGCAAAGTGAAGTTTATTACATGGCCATCAGACCTTTTGGCTATAACTGCTGAGTGGGGGTTTGGCACACCTCTCAAATATCCCAGATTTTGGCTCACAGTAATTTGGGGAGGGAAGGTGGTGGATTGTATCTAATAAGCAATGACAAAAATTAGACACAAACTTCTGCTTCAGAAAATGCATGTTATTTCAGATTCTACTTTCTTGTCAATGCCTCATGTTAATAGTACTAATACTTTAAAATGTTTATTTTATTTATTTATTTTATTTACTTGCATTTTTTTTACCGGGATGTCTACTGGGCTAGAGTGAGCCCATTTTCAGCAGAGGCCTAGGGAGAACAGCTCCAAAAATAAACAAACATGATAATGCTACAGAATCAAAACAAAATCAAACAGCCATTATGCAGAAGACTAACTTACAGATAGGCGATACAATAAAATAGATAGTATACAAGTTATACAACTACTAGGTTACTGTGAGTAATAAAATAATTTTAAATATACAAGGCAAACATGAGTGCAATTGATGACATAGAAATTTAGTGTATGTATGAACTTGCAGCATTGGTAGAGAGTAGCAGTTAATTATGCTAAGCGTAAGGTATAGGCTTAGAGTATCAACTATATGGCAGCAAGCTTAAATAGAAGATATAGTAGCTAAATGCTGATATATAGATAGATTGTGTATGGTTGGCTGGCACATATTAAGACTTAGTAAGTTGGACTCACTTAATAAATATATAGCTAGGAAGGAAGGAGAGGATGAGCTGGAAAAGTAGGAAGGCTAAGAATACTGGGTTTTATTATAGTCAGTGCTGGTACATGTACATAGCCAATGGTAGAGTAGGTGTTGTTTCAATGATATCTTAAAGGAGTTGTTTCAACGATGTCTTAATGTACCACTGATTTTTTTTTTTTTTAATTTGGATTTGTCCCTGATTCTGGAAGGAAGAGTTTTGAAAGATATGTGGCTGTAGTTGGCTGGATGAAAGTAACTTGACACTCTTGCCCTTTGCTCAGTTTTAAGCAGTCAGTACTATTTGGCTTTGAAGGACTAGTGAGCATTTGAGGCAAGTAAGATGAGCTACTTATGTTGACATGTGACAGAGTAAGTATAATTGCTGGTCGGTATGTGGAGGAAAATGACCAGCCGCCTGTGATTCGGGATTTACAGGACCATTGTGATGTGTGCGGAGCAACTTGGAATATTTTAATGTGTGGTAAATGTTTGTTTGGAACAAAAGTGAAAGGCGTTACATGGTCATTATCTTTTATAACAATCCAATATCTGAGTTGTACTTAGACGTGACTATAACTGCTTGGTGGGGGTTGTCTGAATGAAAGTAACTGATCTTCATGCCCTTTGCTCAGTTTACAGTCATTTCTCAGGAAAAAAAAAAGAGGAGGGGATAAAATGCATCATGGAATACCCAGACCTTACAAGGCTGTATAATTGGATTTTGACATGGGAATGTCCATTGAAGGTCTGTGGTGCATTTTCTATATTTTTTTAAGAAATGACTGTAAACTGAGCATGTGATTCTCTGCTCTGAAACCCATCTAGTCTAAAACAGCTGTGCTCAGACATTCCAAGTGTGACATCAGAGGGCCACAAAGAAGGTGTCTATCTCTTGCAGGCAGGGATGAACATGCATGATGTACATATTTATGACATCAGTGACTTGAATTATATGATTATAACCATTTGTATCTTGACTTTCATCCCTATCCCTCTAGTAGGTAAACTATGCATTATAAACAACTTCCTTATCCTATATGAATAAACTTTCTAAACCAAACCCACCCAGACTATTTATACATCTCAACAACCTTTAGAACAATACTAACTAAATCTAACCTAACTTGCTATCCTAACCATTCGTATGCTTTGCTTCTAACTCCCCATCCTAACCATTCTCATACCTTGTTTTTAACTCTTCTATAGCAACCTGTTATCCTAGCCATTCCAAGCACATGTTTTTAACCCTTCTACATCTAATTTCCAATAACTCCCCTTGTTAACTAACCACCTTTTTTCTCCTGGTTGTCATTCATGATATCATTCTAGGTATCATGCCATTCTATACATTCACATCCTTTCCAATAACTTCTGTACATATTTCATACTATAAACCAATCTTAAACTTCAATGTAGCCATGTATATATATAATCACCTTTTTAAAATTTTACATTTTTTTTTCAATGTAACCATGAATATTGATTGTCATCTTTTGTACATGTGGAGCATTTCTCCCCGGGCCTCCGCTGAAAATGGATATGTATCCAGTCTGACTTTCCCGGTTAACAAATGTAAAATAAATAAAATAAATAAATAAAATTTAACACCAGAAGGGGATACACAGAAAGTAACTTCCTATTTTAAGATGAGGTAGGGTGGCATGTATTATTTCCAGATATGATTTATGTATAATCTTAAACATTTGTCTTCTTTTGTTCAGGCCATCACTGAATCTCTTGTACTCACTTTCTTCACTTATCTAGAGGAAAATAGTTTTTTTTATTCAGGCATGTCCAAGGGTCAGCTCCCAGTGTTCTCACCTGTCTATCTGATGAATCTGGGCATCTTGGGGCAATGTAGAAATTGCCTCATGTACACAGACAACCCTCTCCTCCTACCTACCACCCAACACTAAAATGTGTGAGAGATGCACTTATATAGCCAAACTGGAGGTAAAGCTCTCTCTAACCAAGACTGAACTTGACATTCAAGAGAAGGGAACCACTTGCACCACACCACAGTTATCACATAGTCTCACTAAATCTACACCACCAAAATCCACACATAGAAACAATAAAACATTCACAGAGGCTCTCGGTAATAATCTGCCCAAGCAACAGAGACCTCCAAAGCAGAAACGCAAGCAACTTCCACCCCCCCAACACAACCCAAATGACACATAGCCCACAGACTCGGTGTGCCACTCAACCACAGCCAATAAGGCAAAACAATGTTTCCACCACACTAGTCATAGGTGACTCTATAGTCAGGCACACTGTCCTACTCACCAGGCTAAACAAGGAGAAGGTTACTGTCAGCTGCCTGTCAGGTGCCAGGATCCGCCATGTAACCCACACATTCAGGTCACTCCACAAAAGTACAAATATGACTCTGTCATTGTCCATTTTGGTGTGAACAACCAGAGATGTTCCTCCCTGGACTACATGAAAAGAGACATGGAAGAGCTCTCCGATCTTGTAGCCCAGGCAGGTATAACCCTAGCCCTGAGTAGCATCCTGCCATCACCCAGAATGATACCGCAGTACAAGGAGAAAATGATTGACTTCAACAATTGGCTAAGCTTCTGGTGTCATTCTAAGGGGATCCGGTATCTCTCTGTTTGGGATGACATGGTCGACAGACCAAGATGCTTTGCCAGAGATGGCCTGCACCCGTCGCCCCCTGTGATTCCGGATACTGGCTAAGGCTCTTGCTGCCCCTATAGAAACTTTTTTAGGCAAGGTTCAAATGACAAATTTACCACCGTAACAGGAACAGGCAAGCAAAAACTGAGGGTAATGTTACTCAATGCTAGAAGTCTAAATCTCAAAATGCACTCACTCGAGGCACTCCTTAAAATGGAGAAAATCGATACCTGTGCAGTGACTGACATCTGGTTGAAGGCTTCAGAGAGCACCCCTGCATTACCAGGCTATAACTCATACCACACGTTTCGGCCATGTAACCTGGACCAGAACACCAAAGGCGGAGTTGTGTCCACATTTATTAAGGATATCCAAATCTCTAGGCTAGTTGCTCAGCATAATGCATCCAAAGTTATCCAAGTGCAACTAACTCTGAGCAAAGCTGCAATCCAAATTGTAGCTTGCTACAGATCCCCTGCCATGCCACAGGATTCCCACTCCTTTTTTCTTGAAGTACTGGAAAATATTAGGGTTCAACCAAACACCCTAATAATGGGTGATTTCAACTACCCCACTATTAACTGGGAAAACTACTCGCATACCAACTCCTTCACACAACGCTTTCTGGAATTCATAAACTCCAATGCCCTGGATCAACGTATCCACACCCCCACCAGGGGCAACAATATCCTAGACCTTGTCATTACCAACATGAGTGACCGGTGTTCCACACCTGAAGTCAACTCCTCGTTGGACTGATCCGACCATAAGCTAATCACCCTTGATATCCACATCCCGCCCCCACCCCCCATTAAGGAAACCATGGTAAAAAATTTCTCCAAAGTCAACTTCATGCTTCTTAAGACAGAAGTGGTGAACTTCATGGCACCCATGCAGATGGACAATACAGTTACGACTGCTGAATCCTACACAAATGCACTCTATAAGCACTTACACGAGTGCATGGATCGTGCTATCCCAAACAGAACCAAGATGCTATCCTCCAAAAAAAGGAAGTGAATCTCGTGGTCCCCTGCCATAAATAAACTGTACAACAGAAGAAAGAAATTGTTGCAAAAGAGAGTAAAATCCCATGAGTGGAGGAGCTCCCTGGTCAGCCTCAGTAAGACATTGAGATCCCTTATAAGATCCTCCAAAGCTAGCTACAAAAACAAAATTGCCACTGATTCTAAGGACAACCACAAAGCATTCTATAGCTATGTCAAGAATCTCAATGGCAACATCCAGATCTGCTCTGAGTTACAGCACGACGGCACAAAAATTACAGAACCAACTGATACTGCCAACATCCTGGCAGATAGGTTCAGTGCTAACTTTACACCCCCCTCACCCCCTAAAGGGCCCATATCTATACAGGAAGAATGCAGAGTCCCTGTAATCACAACTATGCAGGTAAAAGCTGCATTCTCTAAAGCCAAAAACACAGCATCCATGGGACCGGACAACATCCCAGGCTGCATTTTACATGAACTTCAGAACGAACTGGCTCCCCATCTAAGCACCATGTTCAATCATAGCCTCACATCAGGCTTTGTGCCCACTGAATGGCGTACAGTAACAATTATCCCACTCCACAAAGGGGGAGCCACCACTGATCCCGGGAACTATAGCCCTATTAGCCTGATAAGCTTGGTCTGCAAGGCCATGGAACATATCATCATAGAAATCATAAACAAAGACATTGGTAACTTCCAAACTCTGGATCCCACCCAGTTCGGGCTTGTGAAAGGCAGATCATGTCTCCTGAACCTGATCGACTTCTTTGAGGCATTCACCAAAGCCATAGATGATGGAAAGGTGGTTCACACAGCCTATCTTGACCTCGCCAAGGCTTTCGACACCATCCCCCATTCTGGAATTATAGCTAAACTTACTAAACTTGGTATAAATCCCTATGTCACAAAATCGGTTGCCAACTGGCTCACTGACAGAACCCACACTGTAAAAGTTGCACACTCCAAATCTGACCTCAAACCAATGACAAGTGGAGTACCACAGGGTTCAGTCCTGGGAGCTCTCCTGTTTGGTATCTACTTCTCTGAAGCACAGGCTAACACAGAAGGCCTCTGGCTAATGAAGTTCACAGATGACTGCAAACTAGGAACCATAGTCAAGTCCCCAAATGATGTGGAAATCCTACAAAAGGGCCTCACTGAGACAGATGCCTGGTGTCAGAGCCATGGTCTCAAGCTCAATGCCAAAAAGTGCATTGTCATCCCCTTTGGTAAAAACTCTGTACCCATGAACTACTACATAGACAGCAGTCTACTTAACACCAAATGTGTGATAAGAGACCTTGGGACCCAGGTGGACAATAAACTGTCCTTTGATAGTCACATCGCCACAGTAGTCAGGAAGTCCTTCTACGTGGCACACCTCATCATAAAAGGGTTCTCATCCAGGAAAAAAGAGGTTATTGTTCCCCTCTACTCGACACTCATTAGACCCATTATAGAGTACAAAGCCCCTTTTGGAATGTACCTCACAAGACATCTGCAGCAGCTGGAGAGGCCACAGAAGTACCTCACAGAGGATTACTGGCTTCAAACAGATGCCCTACACTGACCGTCTCAAAAAAACCCAGCTTTACTTCGTAGCATATCGCCTACTCTGAGGTGATCTCTGCCTAACACATAAAGCTATGTCAAACCCAGAGCTGTTGGGACATGCTACACCTAAAGAAATCCCAATCCCTATGAGCTACATGCTCTAGGGACCTAAACCTTGTCACCACAATAAACACGACATGCTGCAGGGATAGATTCCTGTCCCAGTGACTTCCCATACTCTGGAACAGGCTACCCATCTATGTCAAGCAAAGTTCTTCATTAGTATCCTTCAAGAAAACTCTTGATGAGTGGATGGGAAATAGGAAATACACCCCAGGGATCACTTCTGTGTCTCTGCTCGACAGTGGCACAGGAAAATAACTTTCTTGGGTGGAGTAAGCCAGGGAACCTTGTTGGCTAGGCTTACATAGGCCCTCGGGCCGATAGCCTAGTACCTACCTATGAACCTATGAATCAAAAGGTTGGAAAAAGTTCTAAAATGCACCTCAGGAGACATCTATACCCTCATTATCTCTAGTGCCTAGTGGCATCTGGACCCTTAGTTAAAATTGATTATTACAATGTAGTCTTGGTTATTTTGGTTATTTAGGGATTACTGAAAGGATTCAGGAAGAATTAAAGTTGAAGAGCAAAACTGAATTTCTTCCTTTAATTATGATTTTTTGTTCATGCTACCATTGGATGCAAAGTTTGCTTACAAATAAAAAAGTAAAATGCACCCCAGAAAAAGCATCCATAGTTTGCGTTTCTGAATCACACACAGTCTCGGGGGTGGGTGGTTTGTCTCTAAGTGTGATCCATGCATAGATTATTGTGATTACCCAAGGAGGCACAATGCTATCAATGCTGCTCAGTTTCTGCTATAATAAACAGCATTTCTAATTTCCACATCCTCTTGTCTTTGAATCCATTTGTTAGCAAGAATTCAGTCATGTTAACAACTATTCAGACTTCAGTGTTTATTGCTATTGTGAAACAACTGTACTAACATACTATCCATTTATCTTGCTGATCCTTTAAAAATCAGTCCTATCCCTTGATGTTTTTCATTGGGCTACATATATAGTTAATCTTAAATTTGCAATATACTTTGAGAGAGTCCTGCTTGCTGAAGACATAGCAGAAGCATTTACACTTTAGTGCTTTCTCAACTTGCATCAGACTCTCTAGGCTAGATATTATTATCTTAAAGAAATATTTTAATTTTATTATGTGCAAATGTTTGTCTTGTCTTCTTCTTCTTTAAGAAGACAGATCTCACTTTAGCTGTTTATGTTATGAAGATTGCTGTATTATGACTCTTTCATCTTTCTGCTTTTCTCCTCTGTAGAGTATGTCATAGAGACATCGCAACCTTTGTTGAGGTAGTAGATGTCAGTAATTTATTTACAAACTTTTTTCCATTAGTAAATGAATTTGTGAGAAACTAAGATTTTAGAAGAGAAAATTCCTATATTCTATATCTTCTAGATGAAATCCTCATTCAAAATGCTGACACTGTTTTTTTTCACATTCTGAACTGTCTGTGTAGTTCTTTCTATCTGGCTGTGTTTGCGATACAGCCTAATATGTAGGCCTAAGTGCAAGATAAACATTATCCTAAAAACTGAAAGATATAGATATTAGGGTGTGATGTTTCTACAAAAGGGCCTCATAGAAACAGACAACTGGTGCCAGAGCCATGGCCTCAAGCTAAATGCCAAAAAGTGTATAGTCATCCCCTTTGGCAAAAACAAAGTGCCCACAAATTACCACATAGGTGGGAATACATTAAGTACGGAAGACGTAATTAGGGACCTGGGGACCCAAGTTTTTAGCAATCTCTCATTTGACAACCACGTGGCCAAAGTGGTTAGAAAAACATTTTATATAGCCCACCTAATCATGAAGGGATTCACATCTAGATCAGGGGAGGTCATCATGCCTCTTTACTCATCCCTCATCAGGCCCATAATTGAGTACAATGCCCCTTTTGGGATGTACCTTACCAGACACCTGCAGCAACTGGAAAGACCCCAAAAGTACCTCACCAAGAGGATCAAAGGGCTCAAACAGATGCCATATGCTGCTCGGTTAAAGAAACTCCAGCTCTACTCAGTGGCATATCGCCTGCTCAGAGGTGATCTGTGCCTGACGTATAAAGCCATGTCCAACCCGGAATTAATGGACATGCTGCACCTTAGAAAATCTAAATCCCATTGAGCTACGCGCTCGAGAGACTTGAACCTCAGCACTGAAATAAATAGGACATGCTGGAGGGACAGATTCATAACCCAGAGGCTCCCTTCACTCTGGAATAAAATCCCAGTCCAGGTTAGGCAGAGTCCCTCATTGACTCTCTTGAAGAGGAATCTTGATGAGTGGATGGGAGATAGTAGGTTTACCCCGGGTATCACTTCTGTGTCACTGTTAGACAGAGGCACAGTATACTAACCTCAAAAAAGGGCATACCAAAATTCATTTAAAATGGGTGGTGAAAGCCAAACACACTCTGGCTAGGCTTATAAATGCCCTAGGGCAGATAGCCTAGTATGAACCTATGAACCTATGAACCTATGAAAATGTTTATCTATGCAAAAGTACAAGGTAGCTTGTTTACCACCAATTGCAACTCTGTCATGAAGTATTTATCACAGCTATCACAAGCTGGACTGAATTCACACTAACCAAGAAAGACCATGCACTTCACTTTTAACACTAGTAAAAACTATGGTCCAGTAACCTATCCAAATTATTTTGTTTACCAAATGAACATTCAAACCTACACAAACCATGACTAACAGAAAACATAAAGGTGCAAAGCTGCTAAAAGAAATATTCCCTACATTAAAATGTAAACATGACTAAACAGTATAAATGTAACATTTTAGCAGTAGAATGTTTCTAAATGTAACAAGCATTCAGTCAGCCCTTGCAGAAAGCCACAAACTGCAAAACTATAACCTACCAGCATCAGATGCCATATATTTAAAAATTACACTACAATGAAATATAGAATAAAATTTCAAAATGCACTGAAGCATACATTCAATGCAATTACACCCCCTGTCCAATGAATCGTGCTAAAAGAACAGGAAACTGATGTCTCTGCAGAAAACTGTAAAGCATAAACTTACCTAAACACACATCCCTACAAAAAGACGAGTAAATAAAATAAAATCAATACAGTAAAACAAATTTACACAACAACAACATGCTAATAAACATAAAAATACTCATCTAATGTCCACAAAATGTCACACAAAATAGATCACAGAATGATTCTTAAACCTGAAAAAAAATCACAAACCAAAGCAGGAAAGAAGGACACTCCCATTATAAAACCTCTGTGTTTTCTCATGAGAAGAGACTAGTTATTTTCACGTAAGGTAACATTCTAGACAGAATATTAGTATCCATAAGTTTAACAGTCACTAGGACCTTAATATTCAGATAATTTTAACAGTATAACAAAACTTTGCCCAGTAGATCTACTTTTCAGAGATACCTGTCTGAACCTTAGACTGGCATGGCACCACATTTTTTCTTCTGTCTCTATCAATTATCTAAACCGCAAACTGTATAGAGTACTAACTACATACAACATTCACACATTTTAACCCAGTTTCTTATTTTCTTTGTAGTCGTCTTTTTCATAACACATCACTTCACCATGAAGTGAATGTGAATTCACATTTTCTGTTAGCCAAAACATCTGTCTCACAAAGACTGCTTGTTTATACAGGCTAACAAAGTGACCTGTCTGCACAGCTGGCCAAGCACCACAAAAGGGATGGATAGCTAAAAATAATTATCTATGAAATAGAATGAAGATGGATTTCATCTATTTATACTCTTCAGTAAGGAGATTTTTTTTACAGAAATGCTTTCAAAGACATTTGCATACATAATAAACTTAGGAAAGTGTTTCTTAATACTGTCCTAGAGTTTGAATGTACTACCCTATTAAGTAAAGACCCTGAAATAAAGTTATGCTAAGGAAGTTCATAGCAACCTTATCTGGCACCTGCTTACCAGCTCATTCCTGATATTTGGTTAGGAAAAGTTAACTTTACATCTAATTATGAAGCCAAAAAACAAAATCCTTTCGATGAAAAAAAAAGGCTCTTCACTTCAGGTTGACCAAAAAGAAAAGAAAACAAAGCAAACAAAAAAAACAGTTCTTTCTACTTTTTACTACTGCAGCAAACCACTTATTGTAACATAGTGCTTCAATTCTGACTGCAAAAGCAGTACCGGTATTAATTTCCATACCATTATTCAGAACTGCTGTTATGAAATTGAATAGTGGCAGTACTACTCTTCTGCCACAGCCAATCAAAGTTTGGTTAGCAGCTCAAGTGACTGACAGAGTGGCAGGAAAGGATAGGCACTCCTATTCCAGAATGAGAGCAGTTGCAAGGGCATTCTCTGTATAGTGATCCCTGGTGAAAGCTGGGGACATGTGAGGTGTTGTGGTCCAAGGTGGGGCTACTGTGAGGACAGTGAGCTGCTGTGGAGGCAAGGTGATATGCAAACACCTCCTCAGTGCATACCCACCCTCATGATATAACCAAACACAGGACCACAGAAAAAGGGGAACATGGTTAGGGCAAAATAAGAAAAAAATCCTCTTTGCAGATGGTATGACAGCCAGACCCAGCTATATGGAGGTAGCTGGCAGACTCCATGATGGACAAGAGGCACTGGGGTAGGTTACCAAAAGATGATGCAAGGGGAACCAAAAAACTCCAAATACTTTAAATGGAATTTTAAGGAAGGAAGGAAAGAGCAGACAATTGTAGATATAATAATGAATGGTGAAATAATCAATTAATAAAACCTATGAGACAAGGGAAACTTTTTTTTATTTTATGAGAAAATTTATGTACCAAAATTTTTATGACAGGTTGCATGAAACTTGCAGTTTTATTTTCGGTAAAGACACAGCAAAAATTTAAAATATAAAACGTAGAAAAAAGTCATACTAAGCTAAAAGTTACTGTATTTATTTTTAGAAAAATAATGAGAATTGGTGCAAAATGTAATTTTTTTCCCAGCAAATCTTTGAAATATATGTGTAGAGTGTAGAATAATGTATAATATTCTACATTTTCCTTAATTTGTAGACATATAGCAAGCCTTGGAAACTGAAACTCCTACATGCATGCATCTACAGAGATACTTCCTGCCTAAAGCTACATTATTTTATTTGGATTGCACTTTCTATGATGTGTGTGTGTGCCTGCCCAAACAGGAAACTTACTTTTGAAATCAAAATCAAACAGGAAATTCAGAACCTGGATCTTTCAGGATCTGAGTTTAACTCTTGAGCAGCAGCAGCACTTATGCTTTACCTTCTGAAGTGTTCATATGGGACTTCCCAGACTGGCAGGCCATAGTTGGGATTCATTGCTTGTGTATTTCCTCAACTTCAATGCTCTTAAAAGTCATAGGTGGATGAAGCATGCCAAATTCTTTAGCTTGTCATAAATGGTGACAGAAAACTAGCTGTAGGCAGTATTTTAATGTCATCTGCCTATAGAGCAAACCCTTTATTTAATGCGTAGTGTTAGAAACTAAAGAGCTGTACAGGCAGCATTATTTTTAATGCTATCTGTTTATTTAAACAAATGTTATTTTTCTTTGTACAAGAATTTATTTGCTGTATATTCAATATTACTAAGTGCATTGCTTAATTTAATTTATTTCAACTTAAGAATAAATTAGTGTCAACAGTCTGTGGGTGCTGATTTGCCTATTAGCATAAAGGTGTATTTGAAGATGTGGTGACCTATTATTTGCTGGTATCTGTCTTTCCAAGAGCCATGTAATTACATAAAGGTTGTTTATTTTAAGAGTGGATAGTAACTGTATTCAGTGTATGGTAGACTGCCAATCTGGTAGCAGTGTGCTACAGTAAAGTGTGTAAAAGGGGCACTAGCAATAAAAAGGTACAATTAGCCCCTACTCAGAAGAACAGTGTGTGTGTGTGTGTGTGTGTGTGTGTGTGTGTGTGTGTGTGTGTGTGTGTGTGTGTGTGTGTGTGTGTGTGTGTGTCTGAAGCATAAAAATATCTTAATTATCTTGCCTAAGTTTCAGTTAGTTATAGCAGGGCTGCACTGGGAGACACCTGTCTGAGAGCAAGGTGAGTGAAATCGTTAGATGCTTGTGATTATAACTCTCCCATGTAGCTCTTTAGCGTAAAGCTTCTTTAGGTGTGACAAGTGTTGATCAGAACTGAGATAGTACTCTGTATTTGCATATGCTTATCCCTGACCATCACATATTAATTGCCACCAGTGGTACATACCTAAAAGCTCGTACTTTACCAGTGACCATCTGAAGAAGGTGATGAGGTCTCATTAATCTAACAATGTATGGTCTTATCAGATACCAACATCTTCCTGGAGGATATTCAAAAAGCTAATAACAGAACAAAATGGAGAGACATGTCTGGAAGGTCCAGTGGTTTCCCCATAGAATTTTTAATACAGAGGTGTTGAATAGTTTAGGTTCATATTGAGGTCTTCAGTGAGATTAAAAGAACAAAAATTACTTATTCCTCCAATGACCAAAGCCAAAATGATTGTACTCCCCAAGTATAAAAGTAACATGTGATACAGGAAACTATGGCACATATTACTGATTTTCTCAGCACTTTATGCTCTCTGATTCATCCTATGACATTCTACCCAGTCTGCTGCATCTGCATTGGGTCTTCCGGTTTCTCTATTTTTTCTCCAAACTTACTTTCTAGTAGGTGGGGCCATTTGATGAACCTAAGGGTGTCCTGGGTGTCTTGACCTTCACCATCAGCTGGGACATTTTATAATTTTGGCCTACCTTTTTATTTCCTCCTTTGCACTACAGTCCTATGGTTTCAACTCAGGGATGAGTATGCAATGAAGGCATGCAGTGTATTGCACCAACTCCATGGTAGCCAAGCCCACCACCATTTCCCAAGGAGGAGTCCAAACCCCCACAGCACAACTCCAGTCTCCTCCAGAGATCGACACAGGTAATGTCCATTCTTCCCAGCTGTACAGATTTACACAGAATGTCCTGATTTTGCCTCATATTTTTGATCCATTTTTCATAATATTGTGGTTTTCTGGCAAATCATTGTTAATTCATTAAAGATTGAAGTCAGAAATTAATCACAGATATTTGAGTTTCAGACTTTATACGCTTCAAAAAAATCCATGCTAATGTAAAACCTTCTACTCTATCAACATTCTAAGTTTGTAGAAGCAATATTTAAAATTGTCCTTATTTTTGGGCCTTTATCCCACCATTATTTATGGAGTTGTCAGGATTTCTTGCTCTATGAGGTTGAGAGGTATGGCAATGCCCATGTAACCACCCATCCTTCCTGGAATGGGTACACCCCCCCCCTTGCTGATCCATCAGACATCCAAGCCATTAACCAAATCCGGGTCGGCTGAGTCATAGTCAGGGCTTTATCCACCTACACTACCAGAGTGGCTACCGGCCAATATCACTGATTAATGCTGATCATGGCTAAAATGCTAGCATATAGGCTAGAACAAACTTTGCCCAGAACTTTCCTTAAAGGCCAAGGGGGCCTCTTTAAGGGCAGTCAAAGCTTCAACATGGCTGGTGATACTTGCCTCCTTTCTAAAACATCCTGCAGTGAAGAACTCAAATGCTGGATAGTCCTTCCTGACATCACAAAGGCATTTATCTCAGTACCACATGCCCATAGCTGTTTATTTTAGTAACCAAGGAACCAAGTTTAAAAGGGCAGTCATGGGTGAGGGAGTCACAAGCAAAGGGCCAGAGTAAGCCTTTCTTCGGAATTTTTACAGAATATTGTAAACTAATGCCAAATAACATAGGGCTATGCACACTGAGGTTTTGCTGACAGATGTCAAATTTGAAGGTATGTCTGTATTCTCCTGTAATGTAACATTTCCTCCCCCAATCTCTACCCAAATAATATACCTAAAGATACTGCTACTATCTTTAATACCGTCTTTATAGAAACTGTTACTAATATGGTTAAAACAGATCCCCTCTTAGCTAAAGACTCCAATCACTTTGTCCTACCTTCAAGTCCCAACTTCTCTAAACCCTTTTCTTTGCAACCTGTAGCTACTATTTACATTAAATCTGTACTCTCCAAATTAAAACCATGGTCCACTTCTGCTGATAATATTCCTTCCTTCTTTCTGCAGCTAGCAGCTGATACACTTGCCTTTCCTGTTTCTATCTTGATTAACTGATCTATTATTGAGTCTCAAGTTCCATCTATCTGGTAAGAATTCTACACACTACCTATCCATAAAGGAGGAAATTCCCATGAAATCTCTAATTTTAGACTCATAGCCATCCTGTCTCCCCTGTCAAAAATACTTGAAAAATGCATACACAAGCAAACACTGCAATATTTTTTACAAGAAAATCTACTTACTGCTGCTCTTCATGGATTCCACCCAAAACACAGTACAACCACTGCCCTGATCTCCTTTACTAACACTATATCCCTTGCTCGTGATAGCAACAAACTTGTCTCCTGCCTACTAATAGGCCTTTCTAAAGCCTTCAATACTGTCTCACACTCTCTACTTCTGGCTAAACTAGCTAATCTTAATTTCTCCTCTGACACTGCCACCTGGTTTTCCAGCTATCTCACTGACCAATTACAATCAGTGAAGTGGCTCTCAGCACTCTCCCCTTCTCTCCCCATAAAAATGGGTGTACCCCAGGGTTCCATCCTGGGTCCACTGCTATTTAATATTTTTACAAATCTACTCTATACGTCTTGCCCCCAGACATCTCTTGTACAATATGCAGATGACTCTACATTAATTACTATCTCTGACTCTCCCTTTGATCTCATCTCTCAGACTCAGGCCACTTTTACATCAGTCGAATCCTGGCTTACCACCAACCAACTAATCCTAAACCCTAAAAAAATCCAAACTCCTTCTCTTTCTCCCCAAAAACTCTTACCCATCTTAAATCTACTTTTCCTATAAGGTCTCTCAATAAGACTCCAGTAGTAGCTGAAACCAGTACCAAACTCTTAGATGTCACAATAAACGATCAATTTAAATTTGACTTGCACATTAATAACTGCATCAGGAAGACCCATCATAAATTAGGCCTCCTTTACAGAAATAGAAAGTTTCTCACCAACAAATCTACAGTAACCCTATCTTATACCTATATGTACCCAGTCTTCTCTACGGTTCTCAAATACTCACAAACCTTAACACCACACTCCTAGCAAAACTTAACTCAGCCTATAACAAGATAGCTAGATTCTCTGCCCAAGATACTTAAAAAACTCATCACTATGTCTCACTTAAACTGGCTGGAACTACCCAACCTGCTTCTTTTCTCTCAGGTCCAGATTATACATTCTATATTATATCAACCTTTCTGCTGCCCTAGCCTATCCTTCTGTATATCTCACTATTCTCCCAGTCGATCACTTCGCAGCTCTGACCAAGACTTACTACTTATCCACAAACCTAAGATTAAAATGGGTAGTAACTTCTATAGCTATCATCCTACCATTGCCTGGAACAAGCTTCCACTCCAAATCAGACTAATAACTCAACCCAAACAATTCAAAGCAGCTGCAAAGGAATACTTGAAAACACTCTGGTCCTGCCTCTGCACACATCCCCCATAAACTGCCCTCCCCATATAATCTGCCCATTATTTGAACACTGTCCCTAACTTTGACTTTCACTCTTCTCAGCTTTAACACTTATTCCTAACCTTACTTATCAGTCTCTGTCTAACCTTCTTTTTCCTGTCCCTTAGCTTAACTCCTACAAATCTCCCCTCAATCAACTCCAGTAAGTAACTGTTATTATTGAACTAATACTCTATGACTGTAAGAATATAATTATTTGTCACATTACATGCATTATTAACGATTACCTATAAATATTTGTAACTTGTATAATGTTGCTAATACCAGCAAATATTGTAATTATCTCTGTAATTGTTTTTAGTGTTGTATCATGTTGTGGAGCTTTTCTCCCTGGGCCTCCACTGAAAAGGGGCTATTTGCAGCTCAGTCGGACTACTCCCGATCAACAAATGTAAAATAAATAAATAAAACAGTTCTAATGTGGAATATGCTGGAGGAAGCTGGCAAAAGAAACAAGGTATCTGGAACAAATAATTAGAGAGGGTAAAGTAATAGAATGAGAAGAGGCAAAAAAGACATTTGGATTGCAGGCTAGTGATTGCCTTGCCCAGCAGGGATTGCTGTCAAACTATACACAAAGATAAACAAATAGAGAAATCCTGAATGAAAGGCCTGCACTGGTTGAGTTTTTATCTACAAAAGAAGCTGCAGTTAAAAAAGGAATAATTAATAAGCTGTATAAAATATACAGTAGGAATTAATCAAAGGAGGTCAAAAAAAGATTGGGAAGAAAGTTTAAATATACAATTCACAAAGAAACAATATGCATGGCTCCCAAACATGCAATAAAATCTAGAAAGCCTTCCTCTGCTAATTCAACAATATAGGTGGAGTAACACAAGCAAAGGAAGAGGCAGAGTAATATTTTGGGATGTGCTGAAAAAAAAAAGAAGCTCTTCATATCTTCAATCCCTATATAAAAGATGGGGGGAAAGGAGGGGACTCAGTCAAATTAGTTATTTGAACTAAGACAAGGGAAAAGCTAAGTAGTATAAAGTGGTTGCCTATTACGTCGGATAAATCAATGTGGCTTCTTCATAGGTGATATCTTATTTCTGTCTCTCTGTTTGCCTCAATCAACAAGGTAAAAAAGTGATATTAGCTGCTGAAAGTATGGAAATGAAGGAACCAATTGATTTCATACATTCTGGACCTGTCGCAAGAACTAAACTCAGATGGGTGGTCAGCTGTGAAGAGTGGATGCATACTTTTGAAAAGGTAGTCATGCCCGTTTTGGAATTCTCATTTGATTATTAGAGAAGAGTGCATTTTTTAGTTAAAAAGCAAGGTAAAAATCAGAGTTATTTTATCTTTCATCCCGAAATCCATTATAGCAAAGACATGAAAAACCAGAGGAGATTGTTTTACCCCACATATGAGCGCAAACATCGAAAACTTATTCCAAAGAATGATGAAATGGTATATTATTGGAGTAACACAAGACTTTACATTGAAATACTGGAAATGTTATTTGAAGTTCAAGGTACTTTCTATATATATATGCCCTGAGTTCAACACTATAAAGCATCAGCACCCGTTCTTAGTTTCTGACTGTAAAATAATGATACTGCTCTTTCTTGGCTGTATAAACTTATAACTGAAAAAAAAAACTAACACAAATTGTTTATATCAAGAATAATGTACTGGCATGACAGTCATCATGCTATCTCTGGCCCCTCACTATTTGGGCTAATCTTTTTATATCTAAAACCAGCACATAAAGTAACATAACACTGATTTTAACATATTTCTACATCTTTAAGCCAGTCTGCAGAAATGGACCCATTAGCAACAAATCCATTAAAAACAGTATACTTACTTATTTTACATGCTGTCAGAAAACTAACATGAGTCGCCTTATACATGCATTTTCCTCACAGTCAGCTCAAACAGGCATCTCAAGCCTCAAATCAGGCTTGGGTTGCCTGGGTCATAGTCAGGGCTTTATCTCTCTATGTCAGTAAAACCATCATGAACAGCTCATTTGTTTTGAAATTTTCTAAAATTCTAGATAGAGATTTAGCTGCCAGAAGAATATCAGTAGTCAGAAACATATTTATCAAGACCCATGATAAAGGTTATGCAGCACACCATGCTGAAATGTGTTACCTCCACCACAGGAAACAGAGCATTCTGTGCGAATAACAGCCCATGTGTAGTTGTGCTTTGGAGGAATTTTCTTTTCACTTTCAGACTTTGCCACTGCGTACTCCCAGATGATGCCTGGGTTTATGCCTTGAAGTAAAATCTGACAGAATAAAGAGGACAGTAACACAGGTTAGTTAAACTAAATATTTAATGAAGACAATTGTAATTTGTTTATTTATCAGTAGGCAGGTTTGTGTGCTAAAGTGACCTCTTCAGACAAAAAAAATACAATCCGCTTATAAGATACAACTGTAACCATAAATCGTTTATAAGACACAATTTAAAAATACAGCTGTCAGTACTAGGGTTACAAGCGAACCTTCTTATGTCGAGTTACTTACCAGAATTACAGGCATCTACCATAAGGCATGTATTATGCATGTTATTGCAGGTTCACATATGTCTGCACCACATGTAGTGAGCACACTTACCTTTGGTGCTGGCAGATCAGACATCTGTTTGTCCTTTTCTCACCCCAGGTGACTGGATTGCTCACACTGCAGTGAATAATTAAGAGGGTCCTGATCTCCTGAGGGTGTTGCCCTTCAGCTGAGACACTAAACTGAAGCCTCATCTACTTGAGTTGGAGGTACCTCAGGTGAATACAAAAGATTCCACAGCACCTATCAAAAAGAGTAGGGATGGTTCCCTGATTCCCTGGTCAAATTCCCCCATTAGTAAAAACACCACCTCAGGTTTCCTAGAGAAGAGGTCAGTAGCCTAGTGGGACTAACCTGGTCAACAAAGGACAAATGAATACATAAATTACTAAGCAAGGCATTAAAAGTGTAATTTTTACCAGAACAGCTATGCCTTTTTTCAAATGTTGTAACACATGCTATGTAATAGGGGTATATCTGCCTATGTATGAAAAAAATGCCAGTTTCTAGAGATGAAAGACATAAAGGAATGCAAGAATATTATCAATACATGCATGTGATGAGCATTCAAAATGTTTCTAAAATGGGGCAACAGCTTCTAAATGCTGTTATGCTTAAAATAAACTGCAAGCAGACAGTTTGATTTGAGGTAAAACCAGAGATCATCTTATTAAGAATAACAATACCGTCCTGCTTTGACACCTTCTTTGTCTAAAATATACTAAATGTGAACAAAAAAGGCATGCATATGCCTTAATGAAATGTTTCAACAAGAAAGGACAACAAAATATAATGCATTTTAAGACCATAATTTTAGCTAATTCACATGATGACTCATTCTAAGAGACCTAAAACGGGTTTGGGAGGAGCAGAGAAAAGCAGACTGTAACCATAGATGTCTGCACCAACCAGTGACTGAACAGATACTTGGGGTTTAGGGATCGGTGACCACACTAATTCTTAATGGACACTTGTATTTACTGTCTGCAAGTTGCATGCCTGTCTTTCAGAAAAAGGGCAATCAATTACTCAGCTGATCTGCTGAAAGAATATCGATGCATTCTTGCAGGAGATGTGATTGGCTAGACTTTGTTTATATATTTAATTCTTTAGTCAGTTATTTATTTGACATTTCTGGACCAGGTTAGTCCAATTGAGCTGAAGCCCTTTTTCAGTGGAGGCCCGGGGAGAAAACAAAATTAATATAAAGTACAAAAGTATAAAAATAGTATAAAACTTACAACAATATAACACAGATATATCAAAGATACAAGATGTGCATACATGGCTAACTAATGGTAAAACAAGTATTATAATCATATACAATCTTATATCAACTTAAACGGGCATGTCTAGCAGTACAATCAGACTAGAACAGAGACCATACTATACTATGACCAATGTGGGTAAACATGTGGTGCTGCTGAAAGTTCGAGTACTTAGTTAATGACAGGATAAAGGTGGACTGGTAAGGAGACAGACAAGCTACTTTCCAGTATGTCTCACTGTAGAGTAGTACAGGAAGGATAGCAGTGGCAGGAGGAGGGGAGAGTAGAGGTGGTAGGAGGAGTGGGGAAGTTAGGGAGAGCAAGAGAGGAGAAGAGAGGACTTCACACAGGACTTCTCCTATAACTGAGCTGTTTAATTGTATTTTTAGATGAAGATCATGATAAGAGACTGAGTCTGAAAAGGTGGAGACCAGATTTCTGTTTAAATTGTCGCAGCAGCCATCAGCTTCTGTTTGTAGCATGTCTGTGAGGTTTGTTACTATACTTTTTAAATCATTTTACAGAGATTTTACATTGAAAAGCTATATGGCTAGTTTCATAGAAGTAAATGGCATATTTAAACAAGAACTGAATATCAAGGTTCAGATTACATTGACAAAGCCTTTTTGTGTGGGTTTGCTTTCTTCTAACTGTGTGACACTCAGCAATCTACTTAACCTGACAGTCCTCTTGGGTCTCCCTGAAAACAGATACTTTTAGTCAGTGAATATAAAAGAAACATCCATTACTTGACTTGGATTCTTTTTTGATCTGTACACTGCCTGATTGAAATACGATTAGGAGATATGGAGAGTTGAGGTACCACTACAGGACTCATAATAACTCTACCTGTCTTATTATCATGTCACTTCATGTCCTGTCCATGCCAAAGAAAGTTGTCTTGTGGAAATAAGTTTCTGGATAGCTAACAATGGGATGCACTCTACCCTGGGTAAACCAAGATCCTACTGGCTTGCTTCACTATACGAGAAACATTCCAGATGCCCTACAATTATGTGGATCACTGCAGTGCTGAGTCACACATGCTGCTGTGCTTAGCAATGTTGCCTCACAGTCTATATATCATTAGCTTGCATTCTGTGTACACTCTGTACTGAGTATGCATGCCTTCCATGTATCTGCATGAGTTTTTGATAGGTGTTCCGGTTTACATCCACATCTCAGTGGCATGCTCTAGGTGAATTGATAGTCCTGCAAATTCTCCAAAGGTGTGTTTGTGATCTATGGTGTGTGTGTCTGTGTGTGTGTGAGTCTGGAAGCATCTTGCAATAGAATGATAAAATGACATTGCATTCAGGATTGACCCATTAGCTGCTGGAATGGAATGCACCAGTACCTCACAACCCTGAATAGGTTAAAGTACATACTAGAGTAAGAATGAATATGAATCTGAGTCCAGTAATTCTGAACAGTTACTTAGCCTTTATTGACTAAATTTAAAACTTCTTTTACCATCTGAAAAGCGTATCTGTGTTAAATTCTGCAATGAGTGGTATATGAGAATACATGCAGCAGGTCTTCGGCATCTACATCTGATGCAAGAACAGTAGATGGGTTATTTCTCCCTTCACGTCTGCATTGCACTCTCTACCCATTCATTAGAGGATCATCTTTAACATATTACATGTAAGCTATGCACTCTTGCATGAAAAGGGTGCTTCCTAACTAAAGAATGTCTTAGCTATCATATGAGCAAGGAACTCTGCTCTACCTTTACGGTCTGCTGGAGATTCCAAGGGTTTGTATCACCTCTGATGGACTGAGTGCCTCTTAAGTCACGGCTCTGTCTCTTTGGAATGATCAACCTTATTAACTCAAGAGTATTTTCTGTTCATTTTCACAGCATATTTGAAAAGTATTCATAAAAGAATTTTAGTGAGAAGAAATGGTAACTGCTCAATAACTTCAGTTATAATTTCAGCTGATTTGTTTTAAATGTGGTGCTTTCTGCTTTACTTGTTAAGGTGCTTATAGTTTAGCTCAGGAATATGTTCTCAGCTGCCCTGAGTTTTACAAGAATGCAGTATAAATCAGGCATTCATTTATTTACTCAGTCTTCTGGATGGACAAGTGCACCATTTCACACTACATGCTTAGAAAAATAGCTTGGCAGAGAAAAATGAAATATAACTGGCATAAGTGGTAGGAGTGATACAGTAAGTAAACAGTGGGTAATGTATCCTGATATTCTGAATTCTAAAGAGCCATCACTTCAGGAAAGCTTATACATGCACCCTGCAATCTCTTTAATAAATGTTGATTGCTACATTAGTGTAGTGATCAAAAAGTATTGGATGATGTCCATAAATATTATTACAAAACAATCCACTGGCTATTGCTTTTAGTGCAGTGAATATAACATATGTATAAATATAGAGTCAAGGTAAACATATCTTGATTAGGCCAGCTTGCCAAGCTATTACCTGATCTTAACGTTATTTGTAGAAATAAGAAAAAGGACATGAGGCAGCACTTGTTTATAGGCAATTTGAAAGTCTCAAGGTGCCTACAAAGAAATTCCCAGGAAACTCTACACTTAGAGGAGGAAAACCCGGAAACAGAGCATTGTAAACATTGTTTTACCCTTTCTAAAATTATTTCTTTAATGCGTGAGTGTGTCTGTGTTTCTTTGTGTCTGTGAGTACATATGTTTTATGAATATCCTGTTTAGCTTTTAACAGCCACATTAACAAGCAAGAAAGTACATAATTATTCCATCCCACTGCAGATATACATAATGATATTGGTAATATGGAATATTTGTTTTCAGTATCCTTCCTCCTGAAATGAAGCACATGTTGCAGCATAAGTACTGTACTAAATGCTTTCATAACTTAGATATAGTAACTCTGAGTCGTGTCATAATGTTTCCAACTGACTGCACTATTTCTATTGCCTACAAGGCAGAATGTAATCAATATTACTGTCATGCACCTTCAACACTTTAGTTATACTAAACCCAAATGCTGCCTTCTGTATTTAATAAAAAACATGAAGTAAATTAGGACTAGGTGTAGTTCTCAGATGACATAACAGAGCCTGATCATTTAGTTATATTATTTGTTCACATGAAATCAGCATAGCACCTTCTAAAGTTATACTGATAATTTACAATTAAGAAAAAGGCTGAAAGTTGGAACAACTACTGCAGGCACCGATGTGAAGTGGCTTGAATTCAGAAATCCCTTATATACTAACACAAACCTAGAGTAAAGAACTTACACCCGATTTAAGAGGTAAAATGATGAATTCTGAATTGATGTTACATTCCTATGGCCACTTTACTGTCACTATGCCAAGGCCTTTTGAAATGCTCTTCAGAGGGACCAGCTCATTCGTACCCCCACTAGAGGAAGCAACATCCTTTACCTAGTTATTACTAACATGGACAACCGTTGCTCTACACCAGTAGTCAATTCCTCCCTGGTTAGATCCGACCACAAACTAATCACCATGGAAATCAACATCTCACCCACACCCCCCACAAAGGTAACCACCATGAAAAACTTCTCCAAAGCTGGCTTTAGGCTCCTAAAAACAGAGGTGGCTAACTTCACGGCACCCATGTCAACGGAAAATTGATGTATGACTGCCGAATCATACACCAATGCACTATACGAACACGTACACAAATGCTTGGAACTAGCCATACCCAACAGGACCAAGATGCTCTCCACCAAAAAACGGAAGCCAATCTGGTGGTCCCCTGACATTAACAAACTCTACAACAGAAGGAAGAAACTTCTGCAGAAAAATATGCAGTCCCAAGACGAAAAACTCCCTTATTAGCCTCAACAAAAAGTTGAGATCCCTCATCAAAACCTCTAAAGCCAGTTATGAAAGCAGAATTGCAGCAGACACTTAACCACAAAGCCTTCTATAGTTATATTAAGAATCTCCATGGCAATACACAGGTTTGCTCTGAGTTATTGCACAATGGTACCTCCTATACTGAGCAAACAGATATTGCCAACATACCGGCTGACAGATTCAGTGCCAACATTACCTCTCTCTCTCCCCCCTAAAGGACCAATCACAATACTGGAGGAATGCCACACCCAGCATTACTGCAGCACAGGTTAGGTTAAATCTGCATTGCCCAAGGCTAAGAATACAGCTTCCATGGGACCCGACAATATCCCTGGATGTGTCTACATGAACTACAAAGTGTACTGGCACCACATCTGTCTGCCCTGTTCAATCACAGCCTCACCTCAGGCTTTGTATCTACTGAATGGTGCACTGCTACAGTCATCCCTCTCCATAAAGGGGGAGCGATTACAGACCCTGGGAATTATCGCCCCAGAGCACATCATCATGGACCTAATTAACAAGGATATAGGGAATCTCCAAACTCTAGATCCCACACAATTTGTTTTTTTTTTGAAAGGTAGATCATGCCTGCTCAAACTGGTTGACTTCTTTGAGCCAGTCACCAGAGTTGTGGATGAGGGCAAGGCAGTTAATACAGCCTACCTCGATCTGGCCAAGGCCTTTGATATCATTCCCCACTCAGGAATTATTGATAAATTCACCAAACTAGGCATCAACCCCTATATCACTAGGTGGGCTGAAAATTGGCTCACAGATAGAACCCACAATGTGAAAGTAGTGGACTGCAAGTCAGACTGCCAACTAGTTATGAGTGGAGTCCCACAGGGAACAGTCCTGGGTCCTCTCCTGTTTGATATCTATTTCTCAGAAGTCCAGACCGACATGGAGGGACTCTGGCTGACCAAGTTCGTAGATGACTGCAAGCTGGGGGACATTATTAACTCCCCAAGTGATGTAGACATCCTACAGAAAGGCCTCACTGAGACCAATGACTGGTGTTGAAACCATGGCCTTAAGCTTAATGCCAAAAAATGCATCATCATCCCCTTTGCGAAAAACTCAGTTCCCACTAATTAGTGCACACTATTGATGGGAGCCCACTGAGCACTGAAGGTGTTATAAGAGATCTGGGAAGACAGGTTGACAGCAACCTCTCCTTCGACCACCACATTGCCACTGTGGTCAGAAGGTCCTTCTATGTGACACATCTCATTACCAAGGGTTTTGCATCCAGGAAAAAAAAGTTCAACATCTCTCTCTACTCTTCCCTCATTAGCCCAATCATCAAGTATAGTGCCCCATTTGGCATGTACCTCACTACACACATGCAACAGCTGGAAAGGCCACAAAAATACCTCATGAAGAGGACCCCAGGCCTTAAACACATGTCCTACATGGACAGGCTCGGAAAAACCCCAGCTATTCTCTGTCTCATATCGTCTACTAAGAGACAATCTCTCCTTGACTTACAAAGTCATGTCTGACCCAGCTCTGTTAGAAATGCTGCATCTAAAGAAATCCCAATCACTCCGCACCACACGCTCCAGAAACCTCATCCTCATTATCACAATCAGCAGAACATGCTGGAGGGACAGGTTCATAACCCAGAGACTGCCCATGCTATGGAATAGACTTCCCATACATGTCAAGAAGAGCACCTCACTGGCCCTCTTCAAGAGAAATCTTAGTGAGTGCATGGGAAATAGAAACCTCACCCTGGGGATCACTCCAGTGGCTCTACTTCATAGAGGCACTGGGAACTAGTGTCGGGCGGCATGATGCCAGGGCACTTCTATGGGCTAGGTTTGTAAAGGCTCCAGGGTCATTAGCCTAGTACACACCTATGAACTTATTAACCTATAATTATAAGCAACAGGGGGATCTGAGTGATCCATATATACAACCACTGCTGGATGATGATCTGGCGGTGTTTGTCACATGATTTCCAGTGATCTTCTAGCAGTAGCAGTCATCCAATCTTCCCTTCACTCAAAGCCCAGCATTTGTGGCCACTCTGTTGCCTTCTCTGATACAGCTGCTACTAGTGCTCCCCACACTACCACTGCTTTGGATCCCTACCACCCTGGTAGCGATCTGTGCATCATTCCTCCACTGCCAGCAAACAAAGCCTTCATTAACAGTATGCATTTCATTGGCAAGTGAAATTCATTTATTCCTTTAGCTACAGTGAGCACTACCGCTACCTCCTTTGTTCCCCATCAGTGACTGTTGTTTCTTGCAAGCTTCATTCCTTTACGTGACAGTACCTCCAACACATACACACACACGAACACAATATCAATGACCAGCAGTCCTCTACACCAAGCTGGCATGGCACAGTGTACCCTGCTAAAGAGATAATATCTCACAAAATACATCAGGGACTGGTTCGTTCTACAATCAGACTCATACACTGTAAAGCCCATATTAATGTGCTTACCTGTTTATGTACCAAAACACTGTGTTAATGATGTATGTAGATATGCTTTATGACACAATTCAGCGGCATGATGTATAATGGCTATCTTGCTGTATCATGCCAGCCTTTCTCTGGTTCACTATTTGTCCATACCCCTTATAATCTGCTCCCAACTCCAGCTCTAAAGCATGGCACTGTACTATGGATCTAGCAATGTGGGCTCTATTTTACAACACTGATAACCCCTGTTTATGGCTGTGGGTCAATGTTGCCAGCAGTTACCTGTCAGTGGATGAAGGAAATGGAAAACTAGCTAAAATATGGAGCACACTTAATGAATCATTGTTTATGAGAAACTTTGCAGAAATCCAGAAGGAAAGAAGACAAGAGAAAAACAGAATGCTGGAAAAAGGGTGCTGAAAGGGAGGAAAAAAGGAGTGCAACAAAGGGAATGACAGGTTTGGGTATCATAAACTCATACCCAGGCAGATTGATTTTCAGTGTTTAGCTCAAGCAGTGGTAGAGTGAGGGAAGGAAGATGCAAAACAAACAGAAGTGAAGAACTGCTGAACTATGTTTATTTAGTTTCCATTCTGACATGTAGATTGAAAAACATATTAGGGACAGTTCAACAGTTTTGTTTTTACAGGATGTTTTCTTGAAAACTTTTGTTTTAGAAGCTTGCAGTGTTCATTTATGTCCCGTGTGTATTCTTTGCATGATGTCAACTGTGTCTCAGGGTTATTTTTTCTTAGTAGATTACAAAATAAAATCACAAAAACTACTAGGAAAACACAAATGGAAGCAACCGCAGTGAAATGAAACACACGTTTAATCAAACACTTAGTGCTTTCGCCCTCTTTTGATGGACTTCTTCAGGATAAGAAAAGGAAAACAGTGCCAGCTTTTTATACAATGTAAAAAAACATCTGACTAGTACTTTAATTGAAACTAATTAGCTTTTACCCCCCCATAGCACCTAATGTTCCCTATCAATCTTTCATTCATGAAAAACGTTTTAGGCATTAAAAGCAATAAAAATCAATTACTACAGACAATAATAAATGAAATTTAAGACAATTTATATAGTAAACATTGACTTCAGTTTCAAATAACTTGCTATAGAAATAAAATCATTCAAACCGAGTGTGTTCCCTGCATTACATCTTAACTGCCATCTTAGCTCTTTATATTCAAGGTAAAAAGTCCAATGGTCCACTCCTAAGTCCCATAATAACACCGTCAATAACAATGAATTTGAAAAAATGTGATGGAAAACTTTTTATATGCTTATATAGAGCATTATGTTAATCTTTTTTGCCAACGTCATATAGGTGTTGATAAATTCTGTTCCTAAACTGCCTTAAGGTTTTTTCAATATAGAATCCTTTACAATGCTGGCATTTTGCCACATAAATCACCCCTTTACTATCACAATAGTATTTCATTTTCAATTGTATAGTTCCACATCCATCAATGTAAAGCTCAGAGGCTTCTAAAATATTCTTACACTGGGAACAGTACCCAGATCTAGTTATTCTTCCCTCTATTGCATCATTTGGTGTTCTTTCCGTCATAGATTTAAAACACACATCTTTCTGATAAACTATAATTGTTTTTTCTCCCACTTTTCCATATAATCTTGTTCTACCCCAAATATGGCCCAATTCTTGGATATAATATCTTGTATACCATCAAAGTGCGTACTTTATGGAAGTATGAGGGCTTTACCATAGTTGGTTTCCTTCTGGTGACTAACTATCCTTCTTCCAAACTGATTATTGTGTGTCCCAAGTAGAGGCAAATATACCCCATCAAATCTCTTTCTCTTCACTTCCAAAAAAATCTGGGAGAGAAATTCACTGAGGTACCCCCTTCTCGAAAACATTTCCCACAGTTTACTGCATTCATCCTTAAAACATACAGCACCACTAACCATTCTGGCAAATCTTATGCATTGGCCCTTAACTAATGCTTTCTTTTGATGAAGGGGGTGCCAGCTGTCAAAATGCAAAAGGGAATTGAAATAAGTGGGTTTCTATAAAGTGTTGACTCAAATCTTTGAGCCACTTTGTTTTACTTAATAGAGACATGACAAACACACATCCAAAAAGTTAACCCCTATATTAGAATCCATCCATCTGCAATCCCTTTTTCCCATTTTTGAACATGAGGTTGGGGTGTCACTTCAGCAGTGACAATTATCTAGAGCGAAGAATTTACACCACCGGGTGGTTAGCCCTGCCACGGTAGCTCATCCGCATCACACACTCATCCGTACACTCACACTTATGGCCAATTTAGAGTGTTCAATCCACCTACTGCATGTCTTTGGAATGTAGGAAGAAACGGCAGCACCAGGAAGAAGCCCATTGAAACACAGGGAGAACAAGCAGGCTCTGCACAGAAGGCACCCCAGCCAAGAAATGAACTGGGGATCCTCTATTTTGTGAGATGGCAAAGCTATCCACTGCACCACTTTGCCACCCTATCCCTGTAGTAGACTAACCATATGTAAAACTCAGAAAAAAGCAGTAGTATCTGCTAAATAATTAGAAAAATATTCCAAAGTAATCCCTGCATTAGAATGGCCTTATGTAAAAGTAAAAAAAGAAGTATTATCAACTAAATAATTAGAGAATTATTCAATGTATTAACATCTCATTTTCACAATATAAAAATATCATACGAATAATGGGGAAAAAAAGAGGTAATTTGGAACATATTTTCCGGGAGTATAATGAGTTGGCAGACTTTAAAAATTCCCCACAGACTACCCTTTCAGAAATACTGTGTGAACAAATTGGTATAACTAAGAAAATGGTTCTTTTGAGCTACGATACAGAATTGGAATAGCCTAGACATAGTTAGGCCTTGCTGACTCTAATTATGGTGGTTGTCAAAAACACAATTTCTAGAAAATGGAAATCAAAGTCTAAACCAACTGTACTAGAAGTAGTGAATATAGTAACAGAGATAAAACAACTAGAAATTGGATCTTTAGAAAAGGGTAGGAGAAATTACATAGAAAAAATGGGAATTGTGGGAACAATACATGCAGGGGAGGAATGAGGTTTAAAAAAGGCGGGATTTAAATATTTGACTAACAGAGACTGCATATATTAGAAGTGATGCATAATGTTTGCAACTAAAATTATGTCAATATGGATTGGTTTCATTTATATAAATTTATGATTGCCCAAGTCCTAAGTGATAATTTAATAAAGATGTTTCGTGTTTAAAAAACAAGAACTAAATAAAAATATCCAAAAATCTAGCATCAAAATGAATAAACTGAAGATTAGCAAGTGTAGGTGAGCTGTGACACCCATTGCTGCGCCAGAATTCTCTCTGAAGTATTGTCCTTCAAATATAAAATAATTATTAGATAAAACTAATCCATTAGTTCAAAACAAAATTGATCTG
This sequence comes from Protopterus annectens, assembly GCF_019279795.1. Taxonomy (NCBI): domain Eukaryota; kingdom Metazoa; phylum Chordata; order Ceratodontiformes; family Protopteridae; genus Protopterus; species Protopterus annectens. The sequence continues at coordinate 679,181,078 of NC_056731.1, forward strand.
ACTTCTGGCCAAACCAGTTGAATCAATAAGTAATTCCATAAATAGGTCTATACTGAACTTTTGTAGTATTACTGTAAATAAATTAGTTACATCCACAGTAAGAAATATCAAATTGTCACACATAAATGTATTCCTCAATAAATCCAATAAATGCTATGAATCTTGGAGAACATGTGGAAATATATACTGAGCATTCTTAATCATCTTATCCACTTAAATAACTAGAGTTTCAGTTCTACTACTCATGGCAGAAATAATAAGCCACAATAGTGTGAATTTTAGGTATTCCAAAAATATATGGAAATTTTGGCTTTTTAACTTCCAAAAAATCATAAATGACTTGATCAATAAGTTGATCAACAAATGACTAATATAAAAATATATCGATTTTGTTGTAAGCCAAAACTCTCCATTCCTTGATGAAATTAAAAATGATCATGCAATAAATTAAACATTATAACTACCTCAATCAGATTTCATAATACAAATATTATTATCCAACAGCAGCTCATTCAAAATGTTGGTTTGTTTCAAACTCATATTATGAAACCCAGATTTCTGCTGCTGACTGAACACAAGGCTCAGACATAACAAAAAGAGGGAAAGGAGTGGATTATAAAAGACTGCATATCTGTAAACATATTGATTTTTTGTTCATTTTCACATGCAAAGCAGCTAAATATAACTTCCTTAACTTTAACTTCAGTTTCAGTAAAACGTGGCTAATAATTGATCTTTATGCTGGTAGAAATGTAAAACCTTTGATGAACAACTCTACGTGGGTTGGAGTCAACACAACAATACTAAAGTTGTACATCTTAAAATTATGAACTGTCTCACATATTTGTACATTGTTCCTTTTACAATCATTATTAAAACAATGCTACCACTCTGTCTTCTGCCTTTTCCCCCTTTGTTGCACAATCATGCAATAATTTTTTTTCTGGGATGACCTTTTGGATCTCCTTACTAGGACCTCCTCTAAAAAAGCTTCCTAGTTCTGCTTGTTCAAATCCATCCAACGTATCTAAAGAGATACATGGTTACAGACAAGCGATGGAGTGTTCTTAAAATCATCAGGTATACTGTACTTGATTCATTTTGCCCCCCCTCCCCCAACAATTTGCCCTTGGAAAATGGATAGATAGGTGTTATAATGTTCTCTGCCCCATTCTAATTTCTAAAATGCTCTTTGACCCTTTTTAATTTCTAATTTTCTCACTTTATTTTTCATGAAATGAGGCACACATTGATCCACTTTGACAAAAAATATCATTATATTCAGTAATATAAAATGGAAAAATCAAATACTGGTTTATTTTTTTGTTCATGTCCTTAAGTTCCTCATTTAAATTGTTAATAATCTTGGTGTTATGCTTGATTAATAATTCCAAAAATTCATGTGCAATACAATCAAAAAACAGACAAGATCATGACACAAAGAGTTACCTTTAACAACCCCATTTGAGTATTTAAATAACATAATCCTTGTGGAACTGTTTTTTGCATAATACTTTCCCTAAAAAAGGCATTCCCCAGGATTCATGAAGTTTGCGCCAGGCGCAGGCGTAGCGTAGGTGGTATAACGCCAAATATGGAAGCTGAGCGATTCAGGTACGATCCAATTCCACGTGCACTACCAGCGTACGCCAGATCTGCGCAGCTCCCAGCGTAGGTATACAAATCACCCCATGCGCAGTACTGCAGCATGGAAATGAAGGTACATAGTGATTCATGAAGTGGCGTAGGCGTAGCGTAAGCCTACAGAAATGTAAACCCCAAAAAAAACGGTTGACAAACAGAACATTGGAGCCTTGGAAGCGGACCAGACTCATGTATTACAAAGTTAACATATGCCAATGGCTAAATATACAGCCAATGGCATAAGAAAAGATGCACAACACATAAAAAATAACATTTAATGTCATGGCTACAGTAACGCAAAGTACAACCATAGGGCATGTGTGCGCAAATGGGAACACAAGGAAAATATATACAAATGTCATAAAATAGCAATGTAACACAAATTATGAGTTCACCATAAAAGTCAATGGTATGCATGCTACACCACAACCAAGCTGTAAGGGTTGCTAAGGGCCTGTGACAGTGTTCAGCATGGTAACTATGAATTAGTAGTCAATGCCATGCAAATGAGGCAAGTAATAGTGAATCGCAAGCGTCCCACCGGCCTAAGGATGTACAATACGACGCAGTGCTACAACATCGAGGTGTGGTCTGGAGGAATACATGACATCAGCAGTGGGGTGTGCCACTGCAGCTGTAAGCATATTGGAGCAATGCAAATCCGGGCTGCCCATTGCTAATCAAAGCCGCAGGACAGGGGCGTGGATGTAGGTATAGCTTTGCTCAGCTGAGAGCACATATGGTGCCCGAAAGTGCATGTGTACGTGGATGAAAACGTGCCTGAAACCCAGTAAGCGGACTCACATGCCACGCACCACAGCCCAAAAAGGAAGTTTACGGGAAGACAATAAGGAAATGCCACAGTAGGGTAATTGGAGTACAACTGAGCAATTAACACCTATTAACTCACAGTGGGCAATTGATGCCAGATAACAAGGCTGCTAGCAGCAACCTGCAGAACAGGATAGGGGAAGTATCGGATTGCAAAGAAAAGAGAACTGTAACCGCCGAGCAAAGCAAACCTGCAGTAGATCGGCAATAGAACACATTTCGCAAGACAATCCTGGTTCGGGAAAGTACAAAACAAGAAAGCAGGCTGCTGGATACATGCCAGACAATGGGAGGGGAATTGTTAAGAAAAGTTGAGGCAAGGGCAAGAGGTAATCCACGGCAGCTAAATGTAATTCAACACCAAAAGCAGCACAATAGCAGTATCTGTGGTAAAACACAAGATACCCTGCAGCTCCGAATGTACATACACACCCTATGACATCATCAGTGTTCAAAGCACAATAGTATAAAGTGTGAAGGCACCTCACACACACGTGTGTATTCCCAAACACTGCACCACCGGTGTAAACAGACAGGGAACTTTTACAATGTACTTGTTGGGAGCTGCCATAGCTGTGATTCATCAGCATGTGTTGGAGACTGAAGGTGTTGTGGAGGATGATGCTGACAACCACCTCAGGCCCCGGAAGAGGAGAAATGTGTTCAGACCAAGGGTAACCTACCAGGGGCTACATGATCTGGAGATAGTAGAGCGTTACAGGGTGGACAGGGACGTCATACAGCAAATAGTTGAGCTGTGTCGGCCACGCTTGAGATCCAGAAACAACAGAGGGGAACCCATCCCAGTGGACACGAAGGTATGTGTAAGCTTGAGAATACTAGCCACAGGTACCTTTTAAAGGCCAACTGGAGATATCATGGGGATCTCACAGGCATCAGCATCCAGGGTACTCCACCAGTTCCTGGATGCCATGTTACCACATGCCAGTGAGCATATATACTTCCCCCAAACTCAGGAGGAGTTGGCCAGCAATATGTGTCTCTTCCACCATATGGCACACTACACAGAGGTACTGGGTGCAATAGAATGCACATACATATCAAATCACCACCCGGAGACCATGGTAGGCACTACATAAACCACAAGGGATACCACTCTATCAACTGCCAGGTCGTGTGAAATGCCCAGGGCATTATTACGGATGTGTGTACTGGCAGCCCTGGAAGCTGCCATGACTCCCACATCTGGCATGCCTCACAGCTGTATCAGGTATTTGTCAGGGGGGACATCCCATATGGCCACCTTGTGGGGGATGCTGGCTATGCACTGGAGCCGTGGATGATGGCTCCTATCAGAAATGCACACACACCCATGCAAGAATGCCATAATGAGGAACACGCACAAACCAGAATCATCATAGAGCATGTGTTTGGGATACTGAAATCACGGTTCCGTTGCTTGGACATATCTGGTGGAGTCTTGCAGTACTCTCCAGGCATGTGTGCCCATATCTTCATAGTATGTGCCATGCTACATAATATGATCCTGGGGAAACAGCTGCAGCAGGGACATAATGGTGAAGGCCCTCACAGCCCACCACAATTGCCAAGGCCATCACAGGCATAGAAGGATTCAGACCACGAACAACCTGTGCCAGCCCCAGTAGGCAGACGGAGGCGTGCCCAATATGCCCACACCTTGGCAAAGAGGGAATGTATAGCACATACACTGACAGTGTAGGCTCCTACGGACTGACACACTTCTCCACCTGCACACACAGTAAAAAGGATGGCACACACACACGACCACCTGCAAATTGTAATGTATAGGTGGCCTACTGTGTGAATCCTGCATAGGCAGCCCTCAACTATTGCACACACAGCAGCTATTGGAACAAGGAAAGTCAACACCTGAACAGTAAACGAAGCTAACAGCATATGTTGATACTGTATGTATAGGTTCCTAGGTACATTGGTAGGTACATGCCCGATTGTCAGAGGCCATTCAGCAGCCTAGGCAAAATGTGTCTGATATAGCCACCCCATCGATTAACCAACTGTCCCTCTGTGGAGCAGAGCCAATTGCGGGATCCACATGTGTAACCACTGTTCCCCACCTACTCTGCATGGATTTCCCAGTGTGTTAATGTGGGCCTCCATATAATGTAATTAGGGATGTAGTGCCAAAGCATGGGGAGTACCCATGACAGGTATCTGCCACCCCAGCATTCTCCAGTTATGGTTGTGTCAAGGTGTAGCACATTACAGTTTGTGGCTCACTCTGACATAGATTCCCAATGCTGGAGCACATCCATTAAACATCACTTGGACATACCATGAATTGGTATCATCCATATGTAAACTAACTGAGTTACACATTTGACTGCAGTATGGAGGAACAGCCGTAGTACAGTCCACATACAAAACACCATTAACACCTGTACAAACACCAGATGATCAAGTGGTACAGCCACTGACTGTGTCATGTATGTACCCGGTTCCACGTCCGGCAAGGTCTGTTATGTAATCCCGATGGCACGAATAATGGATGTTGGATGTAGGTCATTAGAGCATGTGTAAGCACATGTTAGCTGGTTTATGTGGCGGCAAGTGATGGTAAGCGTCGTTTAAACATGACTACACGGATGTGTGCAAAACAGGTCTAAGCTTTGCAAATTCCGCGCAGATCACGGTCAAAGATGTCCAGAACAGGTGAAACCAGCATTATTCACCCTTGTACTAACAGTGCCTGCTCTGAGAGGTAAAACGACCACTGGCAGGAGTAGAACACGCAACCATGTCCACAATCACCTACCACTAAGCTACCCAAGCTATACCAATGGCAGGTGTGTATTGCGACAGGTTAAAACACAAAAGGGCGGAGTTCAGCAAACTGAATACACCGCCATGTACCCAACGAAAGGTGTGTACACTCTCTCTCCCTCTCCCTGTCTATATATAAATATATATATATATATATATATATATATATATATATATATATATATATATACACATAATAGGGATAGAAAGGGTGATAGAGAGATGTATGTCGATATATACGGAAATACATATATCTGCGAATATATAGACAGGTTAAAGACTTGTACACAACCACGAAGGTACAAATGAATAGGATACTGCCAACTACCGAATGCTTTACATACCGACACGCGTAATCACGAGGCTTAAAGACTGAAAGACCACAGTACGGGAACATTATAACTGCGAGTAATATTATCACGATGTTAAGGGACATTTAGTTATTGCTGCCGGTGCTGCTGTCCAGGTAGGTACTGTGTTTAAGTGTGGTTCCGATTGTGTAGTGTGTGTAAGTGCATGTTGAGAGTGTGGTGTGTGTTTCCATGGGACTGTAATGTGTGTGTGAGTGTTTGCATTGTGGGTCTGTTCGTGCTAACTCGGAGGTAGATTATTACAGTAATTGTGGTCATAGCTGGCCTTAGGCATATGGTTACCACCTGTCCCACTTTGAGAGGGACAGTCCCTCTTTGGCCAGTTGTGTCCTGACAACAAATATTAAAAAAGGCAAATGTACTGAGATTGTAGGACATAATGATGTCCCATATATTAAGTAATAGTTGCATTAAATAGTTTTTTCTGTCTCTCAAATACATAAATTGTACAAGAAACATAATAAGCAACTAAAGTGCTACAAGAATAAGGTTTTATTTAGGGCAAAAGTAAGTTCTATCCTTTGTACTGACAGTGGGTATATGTCGGCCTCTAAACCCTGATGTGTGCCCTGCAAATGTCCCACTATGGCCATTTGAAAAGGTGGCAACCCAAGCCAAAGAGTTTGAGTCACCAACACAACTGCAATGAGTGAAAATATCTGTGACAGAAATACACGAGACAGCTTTCATGTAGCAACAGTTCAGTACATATCGATGTATTTTGGAGGGATTGAAGGATCAATATCACCTGCATGCTATACAGGAACCAATTAACAATGGTTTATGAATAAGCCTGCAATAACCATAGTATTAGTCTACTAAATGACAGGTCTTCAATTAGGGAAGGGGCCCCCACACACATATGGAATATGTATAAATGCAGTCCCCACAAACCTTTATCTGCTATGTACACCCACCTACATCTCCCCCACACCCGAAACAATTGCAATACAGACTGTAATAACATCACAAACATCCACTCACTCAATGACATCTGCAGAAGTGTTAACATACCTTGTGAGAGACACACTTGTAATGGCGCCATGTGAAATTGTTTCTGTTGTACAATGGAACAGACACCGATGTTACAGGTTTTGTTTGCAATAGTCTCGTATCAGATGGTTGAGATAACAGCTACACTCACATGTAGAACTATTTACTCTAGCCGTCACACACAATCCACGAGGGACATGAATTCAAAGTATCTGTGTCTCTCCATATAGCTGTTGCAATTCATCACAATAAAATACATCCAGACCGTCTCCCTCGAAGGTAGGGCAAAAGGACAACGCCCAAGTGGAGTATTCAATTATACCCCACTGTTGCCTTGTAATTGGCCAATGGAGTAGCTGCACAGCTGATGTGCATGCAATAATTTACTCCGGAACACCAATTGGTGACAGGATATCACATGTTACAGGTATCCACGTATAAAATGATGGCTTGCCATACATTCAAACCGTATGCTCATACCATTGAATCGTTTAAAGAGAAAAGGAGTAACACAGATAATATCGTATACTCGGACCACTAAGAAGGTATGTAGAACACTCAGTATGCTAGTGTATGTAGTGCCTGTTCTGTATTAATGAAAGTGTATGCAATGCAGACAGTGGGAAAAGGTATTATGTAGTGATGTTTTGTTGAGCATAGTAACGCTTGTAGAAATTGTGTGTACTGCTGTGGGCCACAAGGTAAACACCTCATACACCACAAGGGATGCTACATAAGGGCTTTAAACATAACAATTCCACTCCAGCCGCTGTCGGTGGTAGAGTTTGTCCAACAAGTACGTGCCATAATAGGGGATAGTTTATGTAGATATACTGTAACAGTAGGCATATGTATGGGCGTATAATGAGAATAACATGCCTAAGGTGGTCAAACTGTGCAATTATGCTTTGCATTATGGGACATGGTTTCAAAAAGAAAAGAACAGTTTTGTAGGTAGATATGTCAAATATTTTACATAGCATGACTGTTATATTATGCAAACATAAGGTATGTGTATTGGAATGTACAATACACAATAACAGGATACATATGTCTTGTAGTCACCAGACAGTGTAACAACATGATAGCTAATTGAAATGGAAGAGCTACTCAATTATCCATGCACAAAGGACATGTAATAGCTTCATAGGTTCATAGTTAGGTACTATGCTGTCTGGCCAAGTCAATTTGTAAGCCCTAATACAGTGTTTTCACTGGCGGCTCCTCCCTAGGTTAGTGTCCTGTGCCTGTGAACAGCACAGCCATTTGTTTCCTGCACCTGTGTACAGTACAGCCATGGCAGTGATCCCTGGTGTATGTTTGTTCCCTATCCACCCATCGAGGTATCTCATGAAGAGTGCTAGTGAGGGTCCCTGCCTGATGTACATAGGAATCATGTTCCAAAGCATGGTGAGTGTCCATTTTAGGAATGTATCCCTCCAGCACATGCTACTCATCGTTGCGTTTGGGTACATATCCCAGAGCATGTTGCTCTCAGTGGCTTTTGCTTATGTTGCTTATGTGGAGCATATCCATCAATATTGGTGTGGACATGGGCCTTGTATGTTCAGAAGAGGTCACCTCTGAGTATGCAGTATGCAAATGACTACAGTTGGGGTTTCAGTAGTTGTGCTGCATACGTCATCCTTTAGATACTGATGGTGTGTTAATGTTGTGGTATTTAAAGCCATTGCTGTCCCGTAAGGTACACCCCAAATGGGGTGTTGTACCCTTGAACGTGTTTCATAAGTCAGGAGTATAGAGGTGCAATGGCAGCCTTTGTTCTGGTTACAAACCCATTACAGATTAGGGTGACCATGTAGAAGGATATCCACGCCCCCTTGGCAATAAGGTTATCAAAGGAGTGGGTGCTATCTACATGTGTACTAAGATCCCTTATAATGTCTTATGTATGTAGGGGACTATCATCTATGTGATAGTCACTGGGTGATTGTTATAATCCAAAGGGGATGTCTATGCACCTTCTGGCATGCTGCTTGAGGCCATGTTACCAAAACCAGGTATCCGTCACAGTGATATCCGTATGGAGGGTGTGTGTATTAGCTGGTGAATCAATCATGGCCCCTAGTTTGCAGTCATCTGTATTCAGGGAAAGTCTTTCTGTGCTAGACTGTACCTCAGGGAAGCATATAATGAACATGAGGGTCCCTATGACTGAGGACTGGGGTATGCCAATTGTAACTGATATACAGTAGGAACTGCGGTATGCTACCCTCACCATCTGTGTCCTGTCCGTGAGCCACTTTGCATAACATCTCAAGACATATGGGTCGCTGTGCAGGTGGATGTGTATATTGACAATACCAGAATGGTGAACGGTGTTGAAAGCCAATGAGAGGAAAAGGTAGGCTGTATGGACCTCCTTACCATCATCTACTACCTTGGTAAATGTCTCAAAGGACTCCACCAGGTGTAGGAGCCATGGTGTGGCCCTAACAAATCCAACCTGGGTGGTATCAAAGGTTTGGAGGCCAACAATGTCTCTGTGAATGACTTCCATGATGATGTTCTCCATAGCCTTGCAGAACAGTCTAGTCAGGCGTAGAGGGCAATAGTTCCTCTGGTCCATTGTGGCGCCACCTCTGTGGAGTGTCATAACTGTTGCTGTGCACCATTCAGGGTCCACAATGCCTGATACAAGGCTTTTAGTGAATCTGGTGCCCAAGTGAGGAGCCATGCCATTCTGAGGTTTGTGTAAATCGCAGCCTGGGATGTTGGATGGTCACATGAAGTGTGTGTTCCAGGCTTTAGAGAGACCAGGTCTGAACTGCGTAGTTGTGACCGCAGGGACTCTGCATTGATCCTGAATAGATGTGGGCCCTTTAGGGTGTGAGAGGGGTGTAAAGTTAGCTGCCAGGTTGTTGACAATATTAGTCGGTTCTGTAATGTTTTTGCCTAACCGTTGTATGTCAGAGCAGATGTGGGTATTGCCATCGAGAGTAGTGACATACCTCCATAACGCTTAGTGGTAGTCCTTTGAATGTGTCGCAGTAATGTTTACGTAGCTAGCGTTGGAGGATGTAAGAAGGGATCCCAGAATCCTACTGAGGCTGACCAGGGAGCTACCCCACCCATGGGAGTGTACCCTACTTTGCAACTGTCTCCTTCTGTCATGCAGTATGTCCATGGCAGTGGACCCCCAGAGTGGCGTCCGTTATGTGGTGGGTACTGTCATGGCTCTGTTTGGGATAGCATGATCCATGCAGTTGTGTAAGTGCTAATGAAGTGCAGTTGTGAATATTTCTGTGTTTGCAACTATATTGTCCATCTGCACGAGTGTCATGGCATTTACTACTTCTGTCATACAAAGCGTGAAGTTGGCTTTGTAGAAATATTGTACTGTGTTTTCCGTGAAGGGTGTGGTGCTGGGATATGGATAACAAGGGTGATTAGCATACGTTCGGAACTCACCAATGAGGGGATATCCCCAGGTGTGTAACACCAGTCACACATGTTGGTAATGTCCAGATCTAGGATATTGTTGGCCTTGGTGGTGGTGTGTATAGGTTGATCCAGCTGAATGGAGTTTATTAATCCACGAAAGTGTTGGCCTAATGTGTCGGTACATGAGTAGATATCACAGTTAGGTGTGGGGTAGTGTCAGTGTCACATCAGTAGTTCCTGTTTGAACCCTACTTTCCAGTATACCAAGAAATGAGGGCCATTAACCATGGTGTTTGGTGTGGAATCCGTAGCAAGCTAAAATTTGTATAGCAGTTCTGGCCACAGTTAATTGCACTTGGATTGCCTCTGATGCATCATGCTAAGCAACCAGCATGGAGGTGTGTACATCCCTGTGAAATATGGACACACCTCTGCCGTGCGTGTTCCGGTCCTGGTTACAAGACTGAAAGGTGTGGTCTGTGTAATAGCCTGTCAGTGCAGGGGTGCTCTCCGGAGTCTAGAAGCAGGTCACAGTCACTGCAGAGACATCGAAGTGGTCCATTATAAGGAGTGCCTTGGATGAGTGCGTTTGAGATGAAGATGTCAAGCATTGAGTAACAATACCCTCAGGTTTTGATTGCCTGTACCTGTTCTGGTGGTGAATATGTTTCTGAAATGTGTCAAAAACAGGCAGTATAGGAGCAGCAAGAGCCTTAGATGTTACCCATAATCCCAGGGCTGACAGGTGCAGGCCATCTGTGCCAAAGCATTGTGGTTTGTCGACCATGTCATTCAAAGCAGACAGATACTGGATACCCTTGGAATGACACCAGAAGCATAGGCAACTGTTGATTTGAATAATTCTGTTGTTCTACTGTGTCTTCAGTCTGGACTAATGCAGAATGCTTCTCAGGGCTTGGGCGATACCTGCCTGGGCTACAAGATCGGAGAGCTATTGCATGTCCCTGTACATGTAGTCCAGGAACTTACATCTCAGGGCATTCACACTATTGTGGAGAATGACAGTCATATTGTACCTGTTGAGGAGTGACCTGAGTGCATAGGTTATGTTGTGGATCCTGTTACCCGACAGCCAGATGACAAGTGACTATCGCCTTGTGTGGCCTGCTGAGTGGGACATCAGTGTGACCGCCTACAGAGTCATGACTAGTGTGTTGGGTATGTTATAATACCCTATTGGCTGTAGTTGATGGGCACACATGAGTCTGTGGGCTATAAGTAATTGGTGTTGTGTTTGGTGATGGGGACTGCCTCTGTTGCCTACATAAAGTAGTACGGAAAGGCTCCGCAAATGTTGTACTCTTACTATGTGTGGCCTGTGGTGGTGGAGATCTACTGAGACTATGTGATGAGTGGGGTGTGCTTCAAATGTTTAACATGCCCACATGATTGCCAGGGTAAGTCTGGGTTGGAGAGAGCATTACCCCCAGCATGGCTACATATGTGCATCTCCCACAGGCTGTAGTGTCGTATGTTAGGAGGTGAACATTGACTGTGTACATGAGACGATTGCTATATTGCCTCATGTTGCCCACATTCATCATATAGACAGGCAATAACATGGGTAATTGACATTTGGACATGCCTGTCTAGTCAACCATTACTCACAAGATATGTGAGGTAAGTGTGTACAACAGCTTTTGTACTGTAAGCACGCTGGAAATGTAAGGACAAACAAGTGTTCACCTGTAGGAAATGAGTAGGATTGAGTGATATAGTAATTAGTAGCTCATGAAGTGTGTACATGTTCTGAACAAGTGCTGAGCATGAATAAGCAATACAGATAAGGTGTTGGATAATATAAACTCACTGCCCCCCCAATAGGTACACAATCACATATCCATGAACACGACGGAGCCCCAGTAACCATAGCTATGATGGTACAAGGTACACTCCAGCTGCATGCGACCTGTTCAAATCCCTGGTTGTATAATACACATATGGCAAAACAGTTTACTCTACACATACACTGCCATGTAAAACATAGGTTCATGGCAGTCTGTGAAAATACAGAATGGATCACACTAACAGTTATCACAACCCACAAAGGGGAGACGCCACTCATAATGGGAGGCACAGCACTATTACCCTGCTGAGTATGGTCTGAAAGCCTATGAACCTTAATCAATGTGGATGTTGTTAGCAGTACAGATGTAGATGACAGTACCGATGAATTCACACTGCATAGCATATCTGTGACAGGTCAGAGGACATCATCACCCATACTGTGTTCCACCTACACTCAGTATACTACATGTACCTTTGTATGTCACAGGAGTGTTCTACCAGTGGCCTGTTTACAGAAGCAGCACTACAAAAGGTGTCTGAGTGACATGTGCATATCACACCAGTGGCAGCTACAGTAAAACAGAGTTAATGTTTTGTACTCCCCTGTCATTGTAGCCCATACCACACAGACAAATGGGAGGCATCTGCATATGTGAGAATGTGAATGGCCATGACCTAGGAGCAATAGCTGACTCAGTGTTGTGGACAACATACAGCATGGGCTTTGTGGGTGAGGTGCGTGACATATGTGCACAATCTGACAGCTGCTTATTGCATTGTCACCGCTATGTTAATAACCCTGTACCCATTAACTACCACCTCGGCAGCGGTCAACATTATGGACACTGTGTGTAAGGGATAGTGCTGTGCAGTTTACCTCCCTGAGCTAGTGACATCACCAGGCCTATTAGGTAGTCATAAGAGGCAACCCAAGTCATGACAGGGTGCCATCCATGAGCATGGAGATCATTGGACAGCCATACTTAGCACTCACGTGAGCAATATCGGATCACATATCACCTTTAAGGGGTATTGGCCATGCTTGGATGGGCGACACCAGCCGTCACAATCCTCATCTCCACTATGCAGCATGCTGCCTACCCTGCATAAAGACATGTGCAACACTGTGATGTTGGACATGCTACACGTACATATCCTGATGTGAAAGACATATGTCATGGACAGCCACCTTCCTAGTACAAGGGTCGCCACATGCTGGACAGATCCCTGTGCCATACATGGGACATGCTCCTGCCATACCATGCAACCCTGTCCAGCAAAGCTGCACATGTCATCTCTGTCACACATGGTGCGATGACCGCATGGTAGATGTATCAGTGACTGTCTGGATCAGTAATGTGGCACTGATTCACCTGTCAGTGGGAACATGGTTGTCGGATACAGCTAGAAAACCTGACATCCTATGCCCATACATGGCCCAGGGCATACACACTACTACATGATCTTGGCCGTACATGCTATAGTTGATAACCATCCCTGCGAATACCATCCGGCTAGCCATTGTCCCATGTGTATCACATGTGCAACACCGGCGATACGTGGCAGGATGTTGAACTGTTGTACAGTGCCATGTAGATGTATATGGCAAAACACATGCATGTAAAGGTTTCCGTGCGCATGTCTGCATTGTCACTGCCCATGTCTGTGAAGGCAGTGTATGTGATGATATGTGACATATACACAACATCAAGGTCAACAGCATTAATGTGCACACATCCAGGCATGTGCTGATAGGTAAGAACACCAGTACAGGCAAACAGACATGCCCACATCAAGACAGCATTCACATGGAGTATGAGCAATGTAATGAGGTGACACACGTATATGGTGATAATAACAATCCCCATCAGGTGTTACATGTGTGTGAAACAAACATGTCAGTCATGTGAGTGTCATGATGATTTGCAAAGACAACTGTTCATAAGTACTAAATGTAATACACATGAATGTGCATCTGTATCTCTGTGCATCTCTGAGATGCTGTGACCTGTCTCCATCATTATGTCTTACAGACAATGCCTCGATCATGACTGCCGGCATATAGCCGCTTGGAGGATGATGCCCTCATACCATACCTCCATGATAAATATGAGGTACTGTTCAGCCATGTGCCACAGCATGCCCAGCAGCGTGATGACCTGTGGTAGGAACTTCGCAGGAGGGTTAATGATGTGGGTGGCCATAATCGCAGCTACCAGTAGGTGCGCAGACACTGCACGGACCTGATCCGACATGTGAAACAGCGTGCCAATGCAATCTCTAGGGAACAAGGTAGAACAGGTGGTGGGCCACCAACCCAGTCCCCACTCACACCTACCGAGCAGCTACTGGCCAGCCTGGGGACCCCATAAGAACAGCATCCTCAAACTCTAGCTGCCATCGTGGAGGTGGGTGTCTCCCAACCACAGAGCTTGGAGTTGCCTGATAAGTCACTACTGCACATATAAATATTATATCCCATTTAGTCACATGTGTCACTGTACACTATGTAATGTAACATCATATGCAAGGTATGTTTACACACATACTACAGTATGCTACCCTGTGTATGCACACATGTGCATTCTCCATAGTATATGCTATTGTACTGGCGAATGTGTTAACATGCAAAGTGCACCCTGTAGCTGTCATACAGTCATGGATAATGATCAAACTGCTGTGTCATCCCTATACAGGTACCTCTGGCATGCCGCAGAGACAGCAGTCTATTGCAGGTGAGCAGTTATCAGTATCAGGCATGTGAATGCACAGATCTATTCGCCATGTGGCCAGTTAACACATGTACACATAATGTTTGGCCCAGTCACGATATACAGGTCGCTGCTATCATCAATCACACTGGCTACCCATGTGCAATATATACAAACCAAATGAAACAACAACATGAAACCACAGTAACTGTCATTGCTAGATATGTGGACAGCTGTCCATACAACGGTGGAGGCATTGTTCAATGTAGGAATATGTACTATACATCAGAACAACACATGTGGGGTACACAAACAGTACTACACTGTGAGCTGGGATATGGGCAGCCCACATGATTCACCATTGTGGAATGTGCCCCTGCAATGAGTGCAGATATTGTGATGTGCCAGCTGACATGTCCCAGTCATGTAGTGGTCCGGCAGCAACATTGTCACGCTATCCCATAAAACATACCCCACATACCAAACATACAACTCTTTGTCTGTATAACTCTGGACACTGGAGTATCTGACATCTATGGGTGTATGTCATATGGGACAACACAGACATGTGACATAGATGGCCACACATCTGGCTAACACATGTTCACACATGGTCATGGAGGATGGCCATAGACATGTAGTAACACACAGTAGATGTGATGTGTATGTGTACACCCTGCTGCACATTGTCTACACATGGTCCAACTATAGCCTTTGTTGAATGGTTATATAGTAGATGTGGAACACTGGACATCCTAACAGCCTGTGCACAGCTTGTGGAGGTGTCACTTAATTCGACCATGTTGCACATCATGACTGTGTCACAGCATAGAAAGTAGTCACCTGTACAGCTTCCACATACATACACAGACACCACATCAGGCCAGAGATACTGTACATTTTCCTTGCTGCTGTTGGACATCACTGTCAGTCATGAACCTCATGTGTGCGGTACATAAATGTCATGTGGAACATGGTGTATTGACCAGTCTGCCATGTGTGGACATGGTTGACAGGCAACTAGAAATGTTAGCAGTTGTGCAGGGGTGTCATCGGTATGTCTTCCGTGATCTGTCACATGACACAGCATGGTTTTGTGTGTATACACCTCAAGCGTGGGTCACAATCACAGTATGTATGTATTGTGTATGCATGATCATTGCTATGCACTGTATGTGTATTCCACACTGTATAGCAATAGAGATGCCTCATGATTCCATGCAATGGCACTTTGTCTGTACTTCACACTGTATAGCAATATAGACGCCTCATACCACCCTCAATGGTCATACACATCTGCTAAAAGTGCATTCTATCTGTAGGGCATACAGACAACACTGCAATGTGACACCATTACACCGCTATACATGTGTCAGGACACCACTGTGTCAAAAATGTATGCATGTCACTGCACACATCGGCAGATTACATGTCATACTACATGCTAATTTCAAGGACATATGTCTCACATCAGCCATGTGTACTGTTAACCTGTGCTGGTCCACATGGTGTATCACAGGCATGCATGCTTACTACCATGATTGTGTGAAATGCATGGCTTCTGCTATGACACATGCTTGCTGTTGTGTACAACCCAGGGATGTAATCTAACTAACACTGTTAATGTCTGAGCTGCATGCCGTCTGTTGTATCACATGCATGCTGCATGCCTTCGGTCATATCACATGCATGGTTGTCTGTGTGTGTCTCTGTGTGTCTCTATTGTAATGTAGAGTCTTTGTTTGCCTTCACAGGTGATGTAGGTGCATTGCCCTCCTGCGGTCCATCTAATATTAGTGCCCCCACAGAATCTAGCAGTGATGAACATATGCTTGAGGTACAGGCAGGGTTGTCAGGGCTGAATCTGTGCCTTTGGTTGCCATCCCACCTATATCCCCTCTTCCCGCACAGTTCTCATGCCAACACATACCCCATCACCAGTGGCCATAGAGGAAGGACAGTTACCGTGTGTTAGCTTGGAACAGGAACGTGTGGTGGCTACGGAAGGTGTGTCATCACACCATGGTGTCAGTGAAATGACCGCAGATGTGCCACACAGGCATATGGCCAGTGCTGCTTTCGTGGGAGTACCCCTGGCCGACATGCACCTGCATGACAGAGTGCAGCAGCTGGTGTCACCAGACACATGTTTCAGACTGTAATGGCGGCACAGGCATGTGCTGAATGGCAGAACAGAGAAGGGCAGAGGCTTCAGAGGGCTGCTATCCATTCTTTAAATGAAAACATCCAGGCATTGGCAAATGCTCAACAGCAGATTGCTGACATTTTGGACAGGCGATTGGGTGACATGGTTGGAATTCTTGACCGTGGCATGGCAATCCATGAACGTGAGCTGTCTGTGCTAGAACATCTGGTAGGAGTGAGGCGTAGGCCACGTGGACGTAGGCCAGTTACACCACCTGGTGCAGGTCTACTCGGCGAGCTACCTCACATGCCTGCTCCATAGTGCCGTGGCAGCAGCAGTGCAGCTGGTGCTGCGCTGTCCACACCAGGACACAGCAGGCCATGTGGACATGGCCCTGGAAGGTCCCAGTGGGGACACGGTTCCAGTGGACATGTGTCATTGGACAGTATCCATTCTGTACCTCTGTCAGGTAGTGCCCAGCCCTGGCAGGCACAGGTCACGTGGCCGTGGCTGGACACAGTGAGCTGTACATCCTGGTCTGTACAATCCAGAGCTGTCAATAATACCCTGTGTAGGCCAGATACATGGAAGAACCACACATAAGCGCACACACCAGTAACATCTGTAGGGCACCGACACCCACATGCATAATAACCACACATGTCCAAGTAGATCACAGGCCCTAACCCACACACATGATGTCATCCACTGATGCAGCCTAGGCCTTGGCAAACATTATCACCCATGCATGATGCCTGTGCCACATCCCTGCCATCCCACACCATCGGTGCAGGGACATGCTCATATGGTCTGATGCACAGGGTGAACAGAATAGTGAGATAGGTGTATATTACAATTGTTGTGTACTGCTGGCATGCAGCAGACATACCATGTAGTACAGGATTAGACTGCATTGTTTTATGTTCACAGTATGTGTCTTGGAAACAACAGTCACAGCATGTTGGTAATGATGCCCTGCGTCCTCCTGAAGGTCTAATTGCATGTGCCATTACGTAACAGTGTTTGCGGTTGGGTTGCATTGTTTTATGTTCACAGTATGTGTCTTGGTAACAGCAGTAACAGCATGTTGGTAATGATGCCTGCTTCCTCCTTAAGGTCTTATTGCATGTGCCATTAAGTACCAGTGTTTCCAGTTTCACATGTGTAAATGTGGATACTCACAGGCATGGATGGCAATACCAGCATGCTATGTAGCCTCAACCTCACTGTTAGAAAGGCTGACATTCCATAGATCTCTACACACCTACTGATCCAGGAGCATGTGAGCTGTGTACTAGGCTACAGTGGCTAGAGACGGGACATCCATACCAGATGACATCACAGGTACAGCTACATGGTGTGGGGTTTACAGCGTCTGGCTGATGTCAGGTAGGGCCAGTTGATAGCATGAGGACTCACTGTGTGTAGCAATAAACCACTGTCACATTGCAGGATGTGAACACACACAGACATACACAGACACACACAGTAACACACCCACACTCATGGGGTCAACGACACTGTAACATACACTTGATAGTGTTGAGGTGAGGACCCCTGCCTATGTGGTAATCACCATTACAGTACTGTGCACCCACATGATGCGACACAAAGAATGAACATGTACAGGTAGTCGGTAATGTCTGCAGACTGACGGCATCAACAGGGTAGTAAATTGCATCACCTTGAGGGGTTAGGGGCCCTATCTGTTCTCAATGGTAGCATACATCCTCACTCCATGCACCAGACAGCCATCCATACATACACATACACACACTGGAGTCCACACATGTCATGCACATGCTGAATTAGCTAACATGTGTGATACCTACCTACCCCTGCCTATGTCTTGCTGTCTACACTGCAGTGTACAGATCTCTACAACAAGTGCAGAGGGTGTATAACAGTTTGTATTCCCCACCATACGTGGCATATATATGGTCACACTGGCAAACGCTACATGGCAGTACTGCGAAACGAACTGACTTTTATCTTCTGATACATCTGACAGACATGCAGCAGTGCCCGCTACAATGTACTGGCCTTTACCTTACGGCCAAAGTGTGCTGCTATATGCACCGGGAGGACTTCAAAGTGCTACAGGTGTCAACTGCACAGTCAGTGACACCCTGACGCCTGTAGGTTGTATATATTCACCTTCAATTACCGGAAACATAACACTGTTTGCACATGTTATGATAGGATGAAAGCTGACACACCTGTAGGCTGTCTTCAGCAAACATCCATCTTCAAAGGTGGCCCACGCCGCTGTGTACACACATCCATCCATACCTGATGTACATCTTACCATATTGTCAGTATTTCACCATATACAGGTTTATCGTTTTCACAATGATGGGACTGCATTGCAAGTGCACATTGTAGTCGGACACAGATAAACTGCAAACATCAGCTACTGCTCATGCATGGTAGCTGACTGCACACCACTACATGTACATGTGTATAACCGCGGGTCCTACATTCCTGTCATGTAGCCATGTTTGTATGCGTGCAACTGGTGAACATGTGTGACATACATGACGCATGGACTGCTATGCTATGATAGTTGTCTTGGGTAACCAGTACAGAGGGAATGTTAACTCAGTCAACATTGCTACATTATGTGCACATTGGCATTGAACAGCCATGGACCTACCTTCCATGTGCATGTGTGTAGTTGCTGTATACGTGTGTCTGCAGGAAGGATGCAGAATTATGCTATCTGTACATATGTGTTGTGTGTGTGTGTGTGTAGGCATGTACATATCCACTGGCGGTTACATGTATGTCCACAGCCAAACATGCGTTGCCTGGTGTACAATAACAGTTATCTGTTACGGCTATTATAAGACCCAGGGCCCTCTGTTATGTGTACAGCCAACCTGGCGAATAGTGGTATCAGTGCATTACGCATAACACATGCGATGGAACCCTGTCAGTACATAGGGTAGTCGGGTACAGTTGCTGTGAGAGCTAGGCAGTACAGTCCACTGGTCATGAAGTAACATAGTGTACTAAATGTATGATGTGTGTTGCTGGTCCAGGACACGATGATGTGAGACCCACATACTAAGGAAAGTCGGCATTTACCACTGTGATCTACACCCTGAGCTTATCTATGATGGCTTTTTGAAAGTGTACTGGGTCAGTACATGTGGAGTGGCCTTCATATACATGGGACAGCACCTAACACCTGGTTTTATCCGTGAACTTTGTCTTATGGCCCACATAAATCTGTATCAGATAGTATATGGCAGTGCTTTATTGCACAGCTGGACCTTATGCGCGGTGTGTTCCTCTCTGCACAGAGATGTCCAGTATTCCCCAATGATATAGACTGTCAGCTATGAGTACTCGAGCGTTACACATCTAGCACTATTTAGCATACACATACAATGCAGTTGCTTCTGCAGGTGTCAGGGTGTTTACCTGGTTTCAGCTTCTTCGTCTGCCCATGTATGGTGCTACGTATGAAGTACCCACTAATTCTGCCAGGACAACACCATGGGTGGCCAGTAGTGTGCCAGGTTTAGATTGTTACCTTCAAAGTGATTGGGTACAGCTAAGGCAAGATGGACAGCAGCAGACGTTGTGTAGAAGACCGTATGTCAGACATGGGTTGTACAGTGTTCGTACTAAGCAATGTATATGTCATCACACACTGTGCCCTTCCCCTGTTTAGAATCTGTGTGCATACAAGACAGCCTCTTAGCTACTAAGTGTGTGAGCATGCCCAGTGACACCTTTGTGTAGGGTTGTGTGCCTCTGTGTAAAGGTGCATGGTCTCATTATTATCCCTGAGCAGTTTATAGTGGTCATCCAAACATCAGATGGCCATACCCACTTTCAGGATGGATCTCTACATTTAACACACTGGTCTCACAGGTATATACACCATAATTAGCCAGCATCCAGTATACGATGTCTGCATTCCTGCGGAAGGTCATATTTACTGTCTTGAAAAGCGTGTACTGTCTGCATGATCTCGTATCCTATGTAGTAGTTGTAATAGTGCTCCATTAGATAGCCGGATTGTCCTGCCTCCACACCACCTGCCATGTGTTTATCTCCATCTGCCTTGAGACACTAATATGCTTTTAGGACTCGATCACCTCCTTGATCCCTATTGGTGTCTTTGCCTTTGCTGATAATGTCACCCAACTAAGTAATAATACCTCTGGGAGTGCTGTGATCCAGTAATCTTGGTAGCGCGATCTGTAAAGTACTAATGCAATGTTTGTGTGATAAGGTAGCTCAAGTCCGCATGTTGTAATCCCAACCCCTGCTCGGGTGTGTGTGTGTGTGTGTGTGTGTGTGTGTGCGTGGTGTGTGTGTGTGTGTTTGTATCCAGCTGCCTGGGGACAGGAGTAATGTTTCAGCTCGGTCTCCATTATAATCACTCCGGCGTCTTTCTACCTTTTCTGATGTATGTCCTACCCACCTGAAGTATGCCTCTGGGTATTGTTGTGATCCAGTAATCTAGGTAGAAGCGTTCCTGTAACTACGTAATGCTGTCTGAGGTTTGTGCAAATCGCAGCCTGGGATGTTGGATGGTCACATGGAGTGTGTGTTCCAGGCTTTAGAGAGACCAGGTCTGAACTGCGTAGTTGTGACCGCAGGGACTCTGCATTGATCCTGAATAGATGTGGGCCCTTTAGGGTGTGAGAGGGGTGTAAAGTTAGCTGCCAGGTTGTTGACAATATTAGTCGGTTCTGTAATGTTTTTGCCTAACCGTTGTATGTCAGAGCAGATGTGGGTATTGCCATCGAGAGTAGTGACATACCTCCATAACGCTTAGTGGTAGTCCTTTGAATGTGTCGCAGTAATGTTTACGTAGCTAGCGTTGGAGGATGTAAGAAGGGATCCCAGAATCCTACTGAGGCTGACCAGGGAGCTACCCCACCCATGGGAGTGTACCCTACTTTGCAACTGTCTCCTTCTGTCATGCAGTATGTCCATGGCAGTGGACCCCCAGAGTGGCGTCCATTATGTGGTGGGTACTGTCATGGCTCTGTTTGGGATAGCATGATCCATGCAGTCGTGTAAGTGCTAATGAAGTGCAGTTGTGAATATTTCTGTGTTTGCAACTATATTGTCCATCTGCACGAGTGTCATGGCATTTACTACTTCTGTCATACAAAGCGTGAAGTTGGCTTTGTAGAAATATTGTACTGTGTTTTCCGTGAAGGGTGTGGTGCTGGGATATGGATAACAAGCGTGCCAATGCAATCTCTAGGGAACAAGGTAGAACAGGTGGTGGGCCACCAACCCAGCCCCCACTCACACCTACCGAGCAGCTACTGGCCAGCCTGGGGACCCCATAAGAACAGCATCCTCAAATTCTAGCTGCCATCGTGGAGGTGGGTGTCTCCCAACCACAGAGCTTGGAGTTGCCTGATAAGTCACTACTGCACATATAAATATTATATCCCATTTAGTCACATGTGTCACTGTACACTATGTAATGTAACATCATATGCAAGGTATGTTTACACACATGCCGCATACTACAGTATGCTACCCTGTGTATGCACACATGTGCATACTCCATAGTATATGCTATTGTACTGGCGAATGTGTTAACATGCAAAGTGCACCCTGTAGCTGTCATACAGTCATGGATAATGATCAAACTGCTGTGTCATCCCTATACAGGTACCTCTGGCATGCCGCAGAGACAGCAGTCTATTGCAGGTGAGGCAGTTATCAGTATCAGGCATGTGAATGCACAGATCTATTCGCCATGTGGCCAGTTAACACATGTACACATAATGTTTGGCCCAGTCACGATATACAGGTCGCTGCTATCATCAATCACACTGGCTACCCATGTGCAATATATACAAACCAAATGAAACAACAACATGAAACCACAGTAACTGTCATTGCTAGATATGTGGACAGCTGTCCATACAACGGAGGAGGCATTGTTCAATGTAGGAATATGTACTATACATCAGAACAACACATGTGGGGTACACAAACAGTACTACACTGTGAGCTGGGATATGGGCAGCCCACATGATTCACCATTGTGGAATGTGCCCCTGCAATGAGTGCAGATATTGTGATGTGCCAGCTGACATGTCCCAGTCATGTAGTGGTCCGGCAGCAACATTGTCACACTATCCCATAAAACATACCCCACATACCAAACATACAACTCTTTGTCTGTATAACTCTGTGGACACTGGAGTATCTGACATCTATGGGTGTATGTCATATGGGACAACACAGACATGTGACATAGATGGCCACACACATCTGGCCAACACATGTTCACACATGGTCATGGAGGATGGCCATAGACATGTAGTAACACACAGTAGATGTGATGTGTATGTGTGTACACCCTGCTGCACATTGTCTACACATGGTCCAACTATAGCCTTTGTTGAATGGTTATATAGTAGATGTGGAACACTGGACATCCTAACAGCCTGTGCACAGCTTGTGGAGGTGTCACTTAATTCGACCACATGTGTTGCACATCATGACTGTGTCACAGCATGATAGTAGTCACCTGTACAGCTTCCACATACATACACAGACACCACATCAGGCCAGAGATACTGTACATTTCCCTTGCTGCTGTTGGACATCACTGTCAGCCATGCACCTCGTGTGTGCGGTACATAAATGTCATGTGGAACATGGTGTATTGACCAGTCTGCCATGTGTGGACATGGTTGACAGGCAGCTAAGAAATGTTAGCAGTTGTGCAGGGGTGTCATCGGTATGTCTTCCGGTGATCTGTCACACATGACACAGCATGGTTTTGTGTGTATACACCTCAGAAACGTGGGTCACAATCCACAGTATGTATGTATTGTGTATGCACGCAGTCATTGCTATGCACTGTATGTGTATTCCACACTGTATAGCAATAGAGATGCCTCATGATTCCATGCAATGGCACTGTGTCTGTACTTCACACTGTATAGCAATATAGACGCCTCATACCACCCTCAATGGTCATACACATCTGCTAAAAGTGCATTCTATCTGTAGGGCATACAGACAACACTGCAATGTGACACCATTACACCGCTGTACATGTGTCAGGACACCACTGTGTCAAACATGTATGCATGTCACTGCATACATCGGCAGATTACATGTCATACTACATGCTAATTTCAAGGACATATGTCTCACATCAGCCATGTGTACTGTTAACCTGTGCTGGTCCACATGGTGTATCACAGGCATGCATGCTTACTACCATGATTGTGTGAAATGCATGGCTTCTGCTATGACACATGCTTGCTGTTGTGTACAACCCAGATATGTAATCTAACTAACACTGTTAATGTCTGCGCTGCATGCCGTCTGTTGTATCACATGCATGCTGCATGCCTTCGGTCATATCACATGCATGGTTGTCTGTGTGTGTCTGTGTGTGTCTCTATTGTAATGTAGAGTCTTTGTTTGCCTTCACAGGTGATGTAGGTGCATTGCCCTCCTGCGGTCCATCTAATATTAGTGCCCCCACAGAATCTAGCAGTGATGAACATATGCTTGAGGTACAGGCAGGGTTGTCAGGGCTGAATCTGTGCCTTTGGTTGCCATCCCACCTATATCCCCCTCTTCCCCGCACACAGTTCTCATGCCAACACATACCCCATCACCAGTGGCCATAGAGGAAGGACAGTTACCGTGTGTTAGCTTGGAACAGGAACGTGTGGTGGCTACGGAAGGTGTGTCATCACACCATGGTGTCAGTGAAATGACCGCAGATGTGCCACACAGGCATATGGCCAGTGCTGCTCGTAGGAGGACCCCTGGCCGACATGCACCTGCATGACAGAGTGCAGCAGCTGGTGTCACCAGACACATGTTTCAGACTGTAATGGCGGCACAGGCATGTGCTGAACGGCAGAACAGAGAAGGGCAGAGGCTTCAGAGGGCTGCTATCCATTCTTTAAATGAAAACATCCAGGCATTGGCAAATGCTCAACAGCAGATTGCTGACGTTTTGGACAGGCAATTGGGTGACATGGTTGGAATCCTTGACCGTGGCATGGCAATCCATGAACGTGAGCTGTCTGTGCTAGAACATCTGGTAGGAGTGAGGCGTAGGCCACGTGGACGTAGGCCAGTTACACCACCTGGTGCAGGTCTACTCGAACGAGCTACCTCACATGCCTGCTCCCATAGTGCCGGTAGCAGCAGCAGTGCAGCTGGTGCTGCGCTGTCCACACCAGGACACAGCAGGCCATGTGGACATGGCCCTGGAAGGTCCCAGTGGGGACACGGTTCCAGTGGACATGTGTCATTGGACAGTATCCATTCTGTACCTCTGTCAGGTAGTGCCCATGCAACCCCTGGCAGGCACAGGTCACGTGGCCGTGGCTGGACACAGTGAGCTGTACATCCTGGTCTGTACAATCTGGAGCTGTCAATAATACCCCTGTGTAGGCCAGATACATGAAAGAACTGTGCGCACACATAAACGCACACACCAGTAACATCTGTAGGGCACCGACACCCACATGCATAATAACCACACATGTCCAAGTAGATCACAGGCCCTAACCCACACACATGATGTCATCCACTGATGCAGCCTAGGCCCCTGGAAAACATTATCACCCTGTGCATACGATGATGCCTGTGCCACATCCCTGTCATCCACACCATCGGTGCAGGGACATGCTCATATGGTCTGATGCACAGGGTGAACAGAATAGTGAGATAGGTGTATATTACAATTGTTGTGTACTGCTGGCATGCAGCAGACATACCATGTAGTACAGGATTAGACTGCATTGTTTTATGTTCACAGTATGTGTCTTGGAAACAACAGTCACAGCATGTTGGTAATGATGCCCTGCGTCCCTCCTGAAGGTCTAATTGCATGTGCCATTACGTAACAGTGTTTGCGGTTAGAATGCATTGTTTTATGTTCACAGTATGTGTCTTGGTAACAGCAGTAACAGCATGTTGGTAATGATGCCCTGCTTCCCTCCTTAAGGTCTTATTGCATGTGCCATTAAGTACCAGTGTTTCCAGTTTCACATGTGTAAATGTGGAGTACTCACAGGCATGGATGGCAATACCAGCATGCTATACGTAGCCTCAACCTCACTGTTAGAAAGGCTGACATTCCATAGATCTCTACACACCTACTGATCCAGGAGCATGTGAGCTGTGTACTAGGCTACAGTGGCTAGAGACGGGACATCCATACCAGGTGACATCACAGGTACAGCTACATGGTGTGGGGGGTTTACACAGCGGTCTGGCTGATGTCAAGGGTAGGGGCCAGTTGATAGCATGAGGACTCACTGTGTAGCAATAAACCACTGTCACATTGCAGGATGTGAACACACACAGACATACACAGACACACACAGTAACACACCCACACTCATGGGGTCAATGACACTGTAACATACACTTGATAGTGTTGAGGTGAGGACCCCTGCCTATGTGGTAATCACCATTACAGTACTGTGCACCCACATGATGCGACACAAAGAATGAACATGTACAGGTAGTCAGTAATGCGTAAGACTGACGGCATCAACAGGGTAGTAAATTGCATCACCTTGAGGGGTTAGGGGCCCTATCTGTTCTCAATGGTAGCATACATCCTCACTCCATGCACCAGACAGCCATCCATACATACACATACACACACTGGAGTCCACACATGTCATGCACATACAGATAGCTAACATGTGTGATACACACACCACCCCTGCCTATGTCTTGCTGTCTACACTGCAGTATGTACAGATCTCTACAACAGTGTACAGGGGTGTGTAACAATTGGGATGTATTCCCCACCATACGTGGCATATATGGTCACACAAGCAAACATACATGGCAGTACTGTGAAACAAACACCTGCTATCTTCTGATACATCTGACAGACATGCAGCAGTATTGCCCGCATTACAATGTGTACTGACGCTACCTTCGGCAAGTGTGCTGCTATATGCACACGGGAGGACTTAAGTGCTACAGGTGTCAACTGCTTTACAGTCAGTGACACCCTGACCGCTGTGTAGGTTGTATATCTTCACCTTCAATTACCGGAAACATAGCTTACTGTTTGCACATGTTATGATAGGACGGCTTGTGACACACCTGTGAGCTGTCTTCAGCAAACATCCATCTTCAAACGTGGCCCGCCACTTTATGTACACACATCCATCCATACCTGATGTACATCTTACCATATTGTCAGTATTTCACCATATACAGGTGTCAATGATGGGACTGCATTGCAACTGCACACTGTAGTCGGACACAGATAAACTGCAAACATCAGCTACTGCTCATGCATGGTAGCTGACTGCACACCACTACATGTACATGTGTATAGGTCCTACATTCCTGTCATGTAGCCATGTTTGTATGCATTGCAACTGGTGAACATGTGTGACATACATGACACATGGACTGCTGTATGCTATGATAGTTGTCATGGGTAACCAGTACAGAGGGAATGTTAACTCAGTCAACATTGCTACATTATGTACTGTTAGCATTGAACAGCCATGGACCTACCTTCCATGTGCATGTGTGTAATTGCTGTAGCCACGTGTCTGCAGGAAGGACAGAATTAGCTATGCTATGTACATATGTGTTGTGTGTGTGTGTGTAGGGCATGTACATATCCACGGCGGTTACATGTATGTCACATCCAAACATGGGTGTGTTGCCTGGTGTACAACAACAGTTATCTGTTACAGCTGTATAAGACCCAGGGCCCCTGTTATGTGTACAGCCAACCTGGTTATGAATAGTGGTATCAGTGCATTGCATAACACATGATGGAACCCTGTCAGTACATGGGTAGTCTGCACAGTTGCTGTAGAGCTAGGTACAGTCCACTGGTCATGAGTAACATGGTGTACTAATGTATGGATGTGTGTTGCTGGTCCAAGGACACGGTGATGTGTGAGGGCTACATACTACAGTGCGGCATTTACCACTGTGATCTGCACCTGACACATCTGTGATGGCTTTTGAGAGTGTACTGGTCAGTACATGTGAGTGGCCTTCATATACATGGGGACACTAACACCTGGAGCGGTCCGTAACTGTCTTATGGCCCACATGTCTGTATCTGAGGTATACAGTGGCAGTGCTATTGTGCACAGCTGAGCCTTATGCCAGGTGTTCCTCTCTGCACAGATGTCAGTATTCCCCAATGTTGGATATAGACTGTCAGCTATGAATACGAACGTTACACATCTAGCACTATTTAGCATACACATACAATGCAGTTGTCCTGTAGGTGTCAGGGTGTTTACCTGGTTTCAGCTTCTTCGTCTATGTATGGTACTACATGTGCGAAGTACCCACTCCTGCCAGGACAACACCATGGGTGGTATTAGTGTGCCAGGTTTAGATTGTTACAGCTAAGGTGATTGGTACAGCTAAGGTGATGGACAGCAGCAGACGTTGTGTAGAAGACCGGTGTCAGACATAGGTTGTACAGTGTTCATGCTAACAATGACGACTATCGACACACTGTGCCCTTCCCTGTTTAGAATCTGTGTGCATACAAGACAGCCCTTCGCTACTAAGTGTGTGAGCATGCCCAGTGACACCTTGTGTCGGTTGTGTGCCTCTGTGTACGGGCATGACCATTATTATCCTGTATAGCGATAGTGGTCATCCAAACATCAGATGGCCATACCCACTTCAGGATGGATTCCTACATTTAACACACTGGTTCACAGGTATGTACACCATAATTGCCAGCATCCATGTCGATGTCTGCATTCCTAGAAGGTCATATTTACTGTCTTGAAAGGTGTACTGTCTGTGGCGCATCTCGTATCTATGTAGTGTTGTAATAGTGCTCCGTAGATAGCCAGTTGTCCTGCTCACACCACTGCCATGTGTTTATCTCCATCTGCCTTGAGACACTAATATGCTTTTAGACTGATCACACTCCATACAATCCCTATCGGTGTCTTTGCCTTTGCTGATAATGTCACCCAACTAGAAGTATGCCTCTGGGAGTGCTGTGATCCAGTAATCTTGGTAGCGCATTCTGTAATTACGTAATGCTGTAGTGTGATAAGGTAGTCAAGTCTATGTTGTAATCCCAGCCCTGCCGTGTGTGTGTGTGTGTGTGTGTGTGTGTGTGTGTGTGTGTGTGTGTGTGTGTGTGTGTTTGTATCCAGCTGCCTGGGGACAGAGTAATGTTTTTAGACAGCTCAGTCTCCGTATAATCCCTATCGGCGTCTTTGCCTTTTCTGATGATGTCACCCACCTAGAAGTATGCCTCTGGGAGTGTTGTGATCCAGTAATCTCGGTAGCGTTCTGTAACTGCGTAATGCTGTAGTGTGATAAGGTAGTCAGGTCTATGTTCTAATCCCAGCCCTGCCGTGTGTGTGTGTTTCCAGCTGCCTGGGGACAGAATAATGGTTTTAGACAGCTCACTCTCCGTACACTCCCTATCGGCGTCTTTGCCTTTGCTGATGATGTCACCCACCTAGAAGTATGCCTCTGGGAGTGTTGTGATCCAGTAATCTCGGTAGCGCGTTCTGTAACTGCATAATACTGTAGTGTGATAAGGTAGTCAGGTCTATGTTTAATCCCAGCCCTGCCGTGTGTGTGTGTGTGTGTGTGTGTGTGTGTGTGTGTGTGTGTGTGTGTTTCTAGCTGCCTGGGGACAGAGTAATGTTTTTAGACAGCTCACTCTCCATACACTCCCTATCGGCATCTTTGCCTTTGCTGATGATGTCACCCACCTAGAAGTATGCCTCTGGGAGTGCTGTGATCCAGTAATCCTGGTAGCGTGTTCTGTAACTGCGTAATGCTGTAGTGTGATAAGGTAGTCAAGTCTATGTTCTAATCCCAGCCCGTGTGTGTGTGTGTGTGTGTGTGTGTGTGTGTGTGTGTGTGTGTGTGTGTGTGTGTGTGTGTGTGTTTTCAGCTGCCTGGGGACAGAGTAATGTTTTTAGACAGCTCACTCTCCGTACACTCCCTATCGGCGTCCTTGCCTTTGCTGATGAAGTCACCCACCTAGAAGTATGCCTCTGGGAGTGATGTGATCCAGTAATCTCGGTAGCGTGTTTTGTAACTGCGTAATGCTGTAGTGTGATAAGGTAGTCAGGTCTATGTTCTAATCCCAGCCCTGCTGTGTGTGTGTGTGTGTGTGTGTGTGTGTGTGTTTCCATCTGTCTGGGGACAGAGTAATGTTTTTAGATAGCTCACTCTCCATACACTCCCTATCGGCGTCTTTGCCTTTGCTGATGATGTCACCCACCTAGAAGTATGCCTCTGGGAGTGCTGTGATCCAGTAATCTCGGTAGCACGTTCTGTTACTGTGTAATGCTGTAGTGTGATAGAATAGACAGGTAGGTGCTCGATTCCAAGGCATGACAGGTGTGTGTGTTTTGCAGTCATACCCTATGTGTTGGTATCTGTGGGTGGCTAGCTTCAGGATGTGTTGAGTGTGTTTTGTTGCTTTCCTATATAGTGTCCACAGATCGCATAATCGGCCAAGACACTGGGTTGTTAACACATACATTCGCCAATAGGTCTGGTGAGTAAATGTCAGCAGCCCTACTCTTACACTTAGTACAATCTGACCCGTGTGATGCAATGAAACACACTTGCCTTGATAGTAACACCACTACATAATGCAGGTGGCACATGTAGTTTCCTTTTCATTCTTGTCTAATGCGTTGGTGTCGTGGTCCGCTGTTGTGATATAAATGCAATATCTACGTATGCGTGTGTATATGTATATATGTGTGTGTGTATATATATATATATATATATATATATATATATATATATATATATATATATATATATATATATATATATATATATATGTATATATATATATATATATATATATATATATATATATATATATATATATATTATAATATATATGATACATGTAGATATAGATAGCTAGACATAGATATATACATATATGTATGTGGACATTAGCACTATTGAATATATGTGCTAGATGATCTGTACGTGATCACCTCGGATGTATGTCTATATGCAATGGCGTAGTGGTAAAGCACATCATCTGTGATGTGCAGTGTCCCAGTTTCTAGTCGTGTAGACACCGGTTATTTTGTTGCTGGGAAGACCAAGGGACATCGAATACGGTGATAGTAAGGCACCTTTAACCAGTTGTGTACGGATCTGAGTGACAGTAAGCAGTGGTTATTAATCTGGAGGGTCAGTATGGGTCATATAACTATGCATTAGAAGACTATACTATGCAGATGAGGTTGACAATAGTGAATCCCGTTTATGTCTAGGGTGTGATGCAGATCCCAGGAGTGTATGTGTGTAGACAGCCGGGTGCAGGGCTCAAATATAGATGAAAGCATGGGAGGGGGGTCAGGCATACTGTACGTACATTGGAGACCTATGCCTCGGGATTGCTCCTGCCTTAGCACGCCTAAGCTAGGGGTGTGTCTATACCTGCCTGGTGACATTGGGAGGGACAAAAGCAGTAGTGGGGTAGTCAAGGTGAACAGGCTGCACAAACAGGTGATGATCAGCACAATCAGCAGATTACATGGCCAGCCCACACCAGAACACTACGGTAATGTGAGCAAGCACCATACACACAGGTTTCTTCCATACTATACACCACCGGTGTATACATGCGGGGACATTTCACAACACAGTCCAACCAAATAAGAAGGGCTGCAGCAGGCAACATAGACCAACATGTGCAGGAGGCTGAGGGTGGTGAGGATGTGTATGCTGCCGAACAACCCTTAGTGGGGTGACATAAGACTTTACAGACCCAGGGTGACTTACCAGGGGCTACATGAGCTGGGGATAGTGGAGCGCTATGGGGTGGACAGAGACCTCCTACAGCGGCTTGTTGACCTGTGCCAGCACCACCTGACACATCGAGCAGGCCGAGGGAAACCCATCACAGTGGATACCACGGTATATGTTGGCCTAGGTATACTAGCCACAGGTACCTCCCAAAGCACAACTGGGGATATCATGGGGATCTCACAGGCACCTGCATCCAGAGTATTGCACCAGTTCACAGACGCCATGTCAACACATGCTAGTGAGCATGTACATGTCCTCAACACACGTGATTTGTAGACCAGCAATATGCATCTCTTCCACCACATGGCTGACTACCCTGGGGTACTAGGTGCTATAGCCTTCATGCATGTATGCATCAAAGCACCACCCAGTGAGTGGGGTAGGGCCTACATTAACTGCAGGGGCATACCCTCCAACAGCTAGGCCATATGCAATGGCCAGGGCATTAAACTGAATGTGTGTGCTGTCTGCCCTGGAAGCTATGATGATTCCGATATATGGCATCTGATGCAGCTGTACCACACCTTTGCCAATATGGACATCCCCTACAGTCTCCAAGTGGGGGATGCTGGGTAACCACTGGAGTCGTGGCTGATGACACCCATCAGCAATGCACACACACCTGAACAATCACACCATAATGAGGCAGATGCACAGGCAAGACATACAACTGAGCATGTGTTTGGGATGCTCAGGTCACGGTTCTGGTATCTGGACACATCCGGTGGAGCTCTGCAGTATTCACTAGCTACATGCACACAGATTGTTAAGGTATTTGCTATGCTACACAATCTGATCCTGCAGTGACAGTTTCAGCAGGAACAGCATGGGGCAGGGCCACACGGCCCACCACCAATGCCAAGGCCTGTACAGGCACAGTGTGACTTGGAGGAGGAACTACCTGAGCTGGGCCTAGTAGGTGAAAGGGCCATGCACAGTATGACCTGCCCTTGGCAAAGAGGCAACACAAGGCATATGCACTGACACAGTAGGTACCCAGGGATTTCACCCTCTCTGACTTGCACACAGTACAATGGATGCCAAACATGACACTACCTGTGCTCAGCCATGTATAGGATGTGCACTGTGTGCATCCGACATAGGCAGCCCTCCAGCACCTTCCTCAGGTCCAGAACACCCCCAAGGTAAGTCAATCGACCTAACAATTGGCAGTTGTGTTAGAATGGGTATTGACCCGTTGCTATGGTATGGATGTGAGCATACAAGGGAATTTGGTGGCCGACTGTTACGGCAGCAGACAGTAAACGTCCATAGTGGCACCATGACATCTATAGCACATACCGGGGTCACAATAGTAGCCAGTAGTACACAGGGTGTCCTAACCCACTGCAGGTTATGGGCTGAACATCATGTGTGTCCATACAGCCCACACAAGTTCCATACAGCTGGACAGGTGTAGACCAATACAGACAAATGATATACAATGGCCTCTGGATATGCCCAATGAATGACCCCAACCCCACAGACACACACAGACTACAAAAGGCCAGGCAGCTGGATGTAGTTTGTGAAAGCTAGGACGTCCAACACCACTATGCTGGTAATTAAAGCTAGGATCTGACATACACTGGTATGCCTTCAACCATCAATTTACGTAGGTCCACCCACTGAAATGGAGTACCTGGCATACCAGTACAGTAGTGGCAAATGTGTACAGCTGTCAGCTGTGCCCCCTTTCCAACGTACACATGTGAGAGTCATGTGCGCCATCCCCGGTGCTGTGTAGGACTGTGGATGCGGTTGGATGTCCCCCCACGCTGTGCAGAAATGTAGCAAATGTCAATGCCACATGACCATTAGCTACCCTGCAGACACAGCATGCCACCTGTCGGTGTAGAACGCAGGGGTCGGCACCACAGTACTGACTATCTGGACATGTGACACATGCGATCCAGTTGACCATACTTGGCATGCTCAAATACATGACGGTATGATGGTGATGTCAGTCAACAACATGCGTAGCAGTCATACTGGGCATGCACACACACTGAAACACAGGACGGCCAGGTCTGCAAACACCAGTGGTCCGGACATATCTGCCAGTGCTTTCCTATACTGATGGATGACTGCGCTGTATGGTATGTGTGTGGTCTATTGTCTGAACATATGCCATGGTGTATTGGTAATTCACATGAGCTGTGTGCGCAGGGTATTGCTACCAACATGTACAAAGGACGGTTCTTTGTTTGCGGACAGAATGGCGCCTTTGGATACGGAGTGGGTAAGGCACATTCCAGCAGGTGAGAGCAGTTGTGCGTGGGTTTGCACGGTGATAAGCACTGCTGACCTCTGGTTACAGCTCCTTATTCTCGTTTAGACTCCACATTTCTTTAACAGTGCACTACTGGCATACTGGTAGACAAACACGCTTAAACCCGCTGGCTCACCGACATTTGTGCTTACATTTGTCACACACGCTGGGTGTGCACAATCCCTTGTGATGCGTATTACATCGGACTACATGATTACAGTATTGGGGTATGTCTAACCATTAGGCGACGGCAGGCGTTCGACTGTACGGACTCGGCGGCCTGTCCAGTGACATAATCATATTATATGCGTGTTCCTCATACAATCTGCTCCCATCTGGCTGATACATGGGAAGTGATACTCCGCAATGCTGACATGTGAATGTTATTTGGTTAATGCAGCTCTCTGCCAGGTCATGCTACTGCATACCTAATGTAGGTTTTCCACCTTTTAGATTGGACGACTGGAGACTGTACGAGTAACACCTTTCCCACTTTGCATGGGACAGTCCCTCATTAGGCATATGTGTCATGTGACAATACTCTAGCCATTGCAACTGTCCTGATTAGAGGACATTCTTATATTCTACGTGTCTGTAATAGTTGCATGTAACGGTTCTTGTATACATGACACGTTGATATGTTATGTGAAGTAGCATAAGCAACTTGACTGCTGCTAGACTAAGCTTTGATTTGTGCTAATATGTATATTTCTGTACTATGCATGGCTGTAGGTATGTTCTGCCCTGGTACGTCTGACATTTCTAGAGAGCAGGTCCCACTTTGGCCATTCGGAATGGTGGCAGCCCTATAGGACCTATATGTAGAGCTATCACATTTGGCAAGGCAACACATACACACAGCCAGTAGTAAACTGACTACTTCACCGGTTTGCATACGTTAAGGTTATTCTTGTAGCATTATAGTTGCTAATACTGTTTCCTATAAGATGTAGCTGTTTCTGATACAACAAAATCATTTTATGACACCACTACACACAATATATGACCTCCATTCCCGAACTCACAGGCCATGTGCCATAACATTCATTTTGTAGGACACAACTGCCCAGAGTGATGTGTCCCTCACAAAGGCGAACAGGTGGTAATCCAAATCTATTATGCTATCATCTACCTAAGGTAGTCAGCGAAATATGTGCTTTCCGTCACTAGCAGACCTCACATACCAATGGGGGAGAATGAACACTGTATCATGGACACTGCATAACACCCTGAGGGACACATTTAGATGATTGGTTCTATTAAGCAGACACATTGACAGTCACAGGGCATATGTATTCATTCACATTTGTCGAGGTACATGCTGTTTAGGACTCATACATGTTGTCATCAATCATTACCTGTATTCCGCCACCTGTCCACCTAATATCACTAGTTCTGGAAGTGTTCTGATTTATAAATATGGACGTCCATGCTAATCAGGTACATGGCACTGATTTGGTCTCTATGTATTCCCCCGATGGTTTACAGACTATCCGGTAGATGTGCTCTTCAGGTTTGGGAGGT